>NW_025721296.1:0-144685 GCF_922984935.1 Meles meles | reverse complement strand
GGTCTGTGGCCGCTGTAGTACCAAGCTACGCTGCACGGCTTCCAGCATTTCCAGGGGTTGGGTGCCTGCCAGGCGCAGTGTCCGTTCCACAAACTTGGAGTCTCTGACAGGAATCAGAGGAAAAATGGGCAAGATTACACAGAGGCCCCAGGAGTGGGCTCAACTACATGGAGAGCTGGCCCCGACTTTCCAGTGGCAGGAGGCCTATACATTCATTAATTGATTCAGAACATGTGGCTGGTGCTGAGCCATACAGTGGATACAGTATGCTCGGCTGGCGTGTATGTAGAGCAGAAGTGAGAGAACATTTGGACAGGATTACTCACGTGAGATACTGGTTGACATTTTCTGCTGCGTGCTTAAAGAGACCTTCAAACTCATCGCGAGCCCACTGCAGACAAAGCAAAGACATTACATGGGGCTGAGACACAAAATGCGCTTCTGTAGGCACTAAAAGACCATCCGCTTGGATGCCTGGGTGGCTCAGTCAGTTGAGCTTCTGCCTCTGGCTCAGGTCATGATTCCAGGGTCCTGGGATCAAGTCCCATACCAGGTTCTCTGCTCAGCGGAGCTTGCTTCTCCCTCTGCCTGCTCTCCCTCCCTCTGCCTGCTCTCTCTCTGGCAAATAAATAAATAAAATACATTTTAAAAAAAAAGACCATTAGTGAGTGAAGCAATTGGGAACAATATGGCTATCACAAGATAACTAAGGAAGAAAGCCCCTCAAAAGTGCCCCTCAAACTACAAAGTCCTACCCTCGCAATTTAAAAACCAATGGCCTTGATCTGGGCAGTGGTTACACAAAATATACATACACATATATATATAGATGTATATATATATATAGAAAACTTATTCTTAAGATAGGTACACCCTCCTCTAGATGTGGTGTGTTTCAAGATGAAAGAACAAAGCTCACACCAAAAATAATACATGAATGATCCATACAGGTCAGGGGGACTGGACATAAAATAAGATACAAATTTTGCCCTCTGCAAATTACAAGGTCAGTAAATACAGCCACTGGTGAAGTGATCTGTAACCTAGAGATCCAGGTTCAAAGGCCAGCTCAGCCACAGTGCTGTGGCATACAAGGTAATGCCTTTATCTATGTATCCTTATTCTGAAAACATATTCCGTAAATGAAGGATCTATAACTCATGGGTTGATATGTTGAAATGACTATACATGTACGTATGAAAAGCTTACTTAAAACAGTGCCCAAGTACTCACTAAATGGTAAATACTTTACAAACCCTTGAGAGAAGTACTTCTCTCCTCCCTTTTTTCACATAAGGAATCTGAGATGTGAGGAGGTTAAGTCCTTAAAGAGTCACATAGGGAATTTATTTTAAGAGCTTGTTTTATAGTCCTTCTGCATGGGCGGCAAGGCAATAGAGTAACATCTAATAAAGGTTACAGGTATGGACACACACAAACGCACATATATGTCTGCAAACATACACGTGTGTACATGTACATATGCATACACACAGGCTGAGATGGAGACACAGGTACACTGCAGTGAATATATCAGTTTAAATACATCCATGGTACAGTTATTGGTAACTGCTGGGTTGGAAGCAAGTAGGTGAAGCAAGTAGTTCTGTTTCTCCTTATCTTCCTCCTACTCCCATACTCTGAAATACGGTCTTTAAGGGCTGCATTAAGAATCATAACACATAATTAATACATAATACATAATTCATAATACAGTGGTCATCCTCGGGTTCAGAGAACAGTGGAATTTGAGTTAGGTTCTGGGTATTGGTTAAATAGGTATGTTTACTTTGTCCATTTAGACAATACGTACACTGTTGTGTATGTACGTTATAGACACAGAATCATCCTGACATGCCGATTCTTAAACATATGGTGTGCAACAGGAAGGGGAATCCAAAAGTGGGCTAAATATTACAAGTAATAAAGAACTAGCAGAGATAATGCTAAGAATTTAGTTTTTAGCCAGAATATAATCTGTTTATATAAGATCACACTTTCTTTTCTCAAATGGAAGTTCCGTAAAATACATTACATATTATATGAATACCCATCTCTGGGTCTACAAACTAAACATTTTTAAGTTAAATGAATCATTTAGTAAGGCTTAGACTGAAGGGTGTAAAACGAGAGAAAGAGATTTGAAGAAAAGGTACATGTTACACTGGCACTTACATCACCTGAATGACAAGTCAGGTGGCTGAGAGGCTGTTAGGTGCCTGTCCCTTCCACCTCTCCCTCCCTCCAAAAGTGATCACCTGCAGTGTGTGTTCGATGGCATTGGGGAAGTTCTTCAGTGTGCAGATAGGGATGGACTTCTCAGGAGGGTCCTGGCTGGAGCTGTACGACTCTGTCAGGAAGGGGATAACCACCTGCACGCTGCCCTTGGTGCCCAGTGTGCCTGACTCCAGCAGTGGTTTACGGTAGTACACACAGCGGCGGTCTACATACATGCCTGTGGGAAGACGACGCGGGGTGGTAACATTAGGATGGGACAGGAGGACAGATACACCCCCAAACACACACATACTACTCTGCCCTTGTCCTTAACCCCCTCCCCAAACTCACGAGCATCCATATTGTCCAGGGCGCTGGCAATACCATCAAGGTTCTGGAAGAAGCTGTCGTCATAGATATGCTCTGTGTCAGGGCCAACACGATTCTGATGGCTCATTACCCGGATGTACGGATTTATCTGGCGCACAGCTGCAGCAGCTGTTTCAGATTTCAGTTTCTGGGTAGGGGTGGAGGAGGAGCTGTCATTCATATGTTCACCCTATAAACCTTTAGAGAGTTGTTCTGACAACTGGTTTATCTAATGGTGGGCAAGATCTACACTCTGAGTTCAGTAGGCTCCCTTCTTTAGCAGCAGCCTGACAAGTGTCACATGGCTGAGGCTGTGACAAACAGGCCCGAGGGGGAGCAGAAAAGGAACAATAAACCAAGTAGGAGACAACGGATCAAGTATCTGCAACATTCACTGCTTTTGACTTAACAACATCCAGAACTGGGATGCCGTTACCCAGATAAAGCCAAGGTCCTTGTACAAATATAAACAGTATACTCTGAAAGCCCAAGTCAGTCAGGTCACATTCTTCTTTTGCTCAAAACCCTCCACTAGCTCCCACTTTCACTTAGGGTATGAATTGGCCCATATTACTTCTACAGCCTCATCTCCTACCATGGTCCCTTCTGAATGACCTCTCTGTTCCAATGAGCTATTATTCCAACATCAGAATTTTGCTCAGGCTGTTACCTTTACCCAACACATTGCTTCCTAAATTACTTTCTCATTCTCTATCATCCAAGTCTTGAGGAAATGCGACCCTTCCACTGAGGACTTCCTTTACCACACTGCAAACCACTCTCCATGGCACTTCCCTCTCATCCTGGTTTTTCATGTTTCATTGTACTTTGCACCATCTTAACATCAGCCATGTACTTGGCTATTGTAAATTACTGTTTATTGCATCCATCCTCAAAATAAGGATCTTAAGAAGAGCATCTTCTATGTGCGGCTACAGCTACAAGAATTCCCTGTGCTAGGAATTTAAACTACATCAAAAACTAATGACGTACTGTATGGTGACTAACATAGTTTATTTATTTTTAAAGATTTTATTATTTATTTATTTATTTGACAGAGAGAGAGATCACAAGTAGACAGAGAGGCAGGCAGAGAGAGAGAGGAGGAAGCAGGCTCCCTGCTGAGCAGAGAGCCCGATGTGGGACTCAATCCCAGGACCCTGAGATCATGACCTGAGCCGAAGGCAGCGGCTTAACCCACTGAGCCACCCAGGCGCCCCGTGACTAACATAATTTAAAAAGAAAATTTAAGGGCGCCTGGGTGGCTCAGTGGGTTAATCCTCTGCCTTCGGCTCAGGTCATGATCTCAGGGTCCTGGGATCGAGTCCGGCAATGGACTCTCTGCTCGGCAGGGAGCCTGCTTCCTCCTCTCTCTCTCTCTCTCTCTCTGCCTGCCTCTCTGCCTACTTGTCATAAATAAATAAAATCTTTTAAAAAAATTTAAACTGGTAAAATTTTGTTATTCGTTGATTTGAAAATGGAATGATTCCATTACACAGTAGAAATATAAATATGAAAAATGTTTTCCAATACAAAAACGTCAGTCACAAAATCCAAATTATATGTACATTTTTACGAATGTTTTAAGTTATGTAATCTCTTAGGAGGCAGCTGGATTCTCTTCTCTACCACATTTCAATCTGTTAAATGTATAACAGAGGAAATACTCAGTTTTACATAATATTTTAATAGCATTTTCAGATAACTGTTGATATTGAAAAAAAATCAAAACCTGAGAATAACAGTGTTTTAAAGTGGAGATGCAAGGTAAGATCTTCAATCTGTACCACTATCTACTGGTTTGATTTGCGCTTTGAATGGATCCTTAGGTACTGCTCTCTCTTGTACCATTCTGCATTTCTTCAGTTGGGAGGGGGGAGTTTCTGAGTTAGGGAAGTCTTCCTAAAGTACCATCGAAATTTTACCTGACAAAGTAAGAGTAAAATGTCAAATGATGTCTTGGTAGTCTTAAAACAATTATGACCTTGGGGACTTGATGAAAAGTGTTGTGGACCTCCAGTCTTTTCTCACTAGACAAAGGCAGAAAGCTCTCCTTTGCTATGTTATGCATTCCAAATATCTAGGGCAGTGCAGAATAGCAGGATGACAAAATGAAACAAAAGACTCTGAGTAGCCAGAAATAACACAGAAGACTTCTCATACTGATCCTCCAAGATTGAGGGAGGAAAAAAAAAGTGGGGGTATGTATAAAATGATGAATGAAATGTAAAGACATGGTAAGTATTCAATTATCTGCAGAAAGAATGAGTGGTAGAAAAAAAGAGAGAAGAGAAAAGCAGAAAGAAAAATAGAGACAAAAAGACCTAAGCTACTAAGATTAAGGACAAGAAATATAGGAGAAAAGAGAGAGAAGCAGCTCATCCAGTTACCAGGTGTAACTACTCACCGTGACATCCCAGGGCCGGAACAAAAACTGTCGATTGAGATTGGACTTCTCAATGGTATCCATGTCTGTAACAGTGATTGCCCCATTCTCCCCACAGCCTAGACCAATCATGGCAAAGTTCTTGAGGAGTTCACAGCCAATGGCCCCTGCACCTACCTGAGAGGTTGCCAAGAAGAGAGACACAAAGAGTGAAAGCAAAGCAAAGAAACCTGTTAGTCCTCACTTCCCCTGAAGATACTGAGAAAGGGTAAGGGGGTCCTGTATTACATATTCAAATCCTAGAGGATTTGAATGTTTTAAGTTATGTAATCTCTTAGGTGGCTAGAAATCCTAGAGGATTTCTTAGACTGTCATCTAAGAAAGAAGGCCCCGGATGGCAGAATAAAGGCACATTATCAGGCTTTCCTGTGTGTGAGGAAAATGGAGAAAGGGAGGAGATGAGGGCACAAAACCAATTACCCTCCCTTGTGAGGCAGGAGACTCTAGAAAAGATTGGCCAGAGGCAAGTAAAGATGACTTGGCTGGTCCACCATGGCATCACTCACCAAGAAGTAATTTTGCTTGCCCAGCTTCTCTTGCAGGTCTGAGCCAAATACAGCCACCTGCCCATCATAACGGTTCTGGCACTGTGTCACGTGAAGGGAGGAGGATCAGAGACGAGCTGCCTTGCAGAGACCCCAAATAATACGCTCCCCATGGGGACCCCCTCACATACCGGGCGACATCTGTCCTCTGTGAGGGCCTGCCTGTCCTCGGGGAGACACTCAAGTGCATCAAAGTACAGCCATTGCATAAGAGGCATAAACTTCCCAGAGCAGGCCTGAGGAGATGGTAAGAAATGGGAGGTCATCAGTGCTTAATGAAAATCGGACCCAGAAGGACAGCCAGGGATGGAATCAGGAGGGTACCTGGTCTGTGCTCAGCTCTGCCCTCTTTACCCACACTGACCTTCACAACTTCCTGGGCAGCCAAGCCCCCAATAAAGGCGTTTATGGGTGCCAGATCCCCAGCAGCCACATATGCGAGTTTTCTAATAAGGTCCTCATCCAGGGAGTCCTGCTGCACCACTGGCAGGGCTTGGGCATTCACAGCCTGGGCTAAGGCCACCAGAGCTGTAGCATCCTCCTGGAAAGGCAAACAGGGCCAAGAGAGGACCAGTCAGGCCAACTGTGGGAATGAGACAGAGAGACAGTAGATGGGAGAGCAGGTGAGGCTTTGGGCCAAAGATGCCGGCTGGCTTGCCCACTCATCTACCTCATTGTGGGGCCGAGGAGACCGGCCATGCTGAGCACAGAAGCGGTGCAGGGCCTGGAAGCCAATGTGCAGCTGACCAGGGCGAGGAAACTTGGCAAAATCCGTTATCACAAAGTCTGGCTCTGCCAGTGAGGCTAGCAAGGATTTCTGTGGAGAGTGGGATATCAGCACCAGAGAAGTGAAAATCCTAGAGGTATAGAACCCTACAGCCCACCTCCACACATACTTACAAAGCTGATCTTCTTAGGTACTTTAACCTGACTGACAATGCCTCCCCGGGTATACTCAGAGAAGCTGGAAGTGTCACAGATACTAAAGGTATAGGGACCTAAGGGAGGAAAAGAACGGAGTGTCTGTTACTTCAACCACCATTCCTCCTACCCCACCACAGAGAACCAACAGCACCATCAAAACAAGAATGAAAATCGATCTTGACCCAGTCTACGCTAAAACAAACTATTCAAAATACAACAGGGAGGGAAAACAAACAAACACAAAATAAGTCAAGTAGCTTAATATGCACCTAATTGGAGTTCTGGAAGTCGTAGAGGATGAGGAGAGAAGGGAAGGGACGGGAGGGATAGAAAGGGGAGGCAAGAAGAAGGAGTGATATTTTGAAAAAAATTGTGGCCAGTAATTTTCCAAACCCAATACAACTGTAAGCCGACAAATAACATAGTTAAATAAACCCAAACAAAAGAAATTGGAGAAAAATGCACTAAGGTACATTGTCATGATCACATACATTGTTAATCATCAGTGGTAGAGAAAAAGAGCACATGACATACATAAGGAACGAAGAAAAGAATGAAAGCATACTTCTGGTGGAAAATAATGGAAGCAAGACAATACAGCAACATCTTCTAAAAGAAAAGAAAAACTGTCAAATCAGAATTCCAATGTCCACATAAATGGCTTTCAAGAACATAGGCAAGTAAAGAACATTTAAATCTCTAAAACACTAAACGAATCACCACCAGCAAATCTCATGAGTACAACAAATGGTAAAGGACATCCCTCAGGTAGAAAGAAAACTATACTAGATGTAAAATCTGGATCGACAGAAAATAAAAAATGGATTTAAAAAAAACACAAAAAAACCTTATTTTCTTAATTCTTTCAAGTCCCTCTCTCTTTTTTTAAGATTTTCTTTATGTATTTGATAGAGAGAGAGATCAAAAGTAGGCAGAGAGCCAGGCAGAGAGAGGGGGGAAAGCAGAGTCCAATGGGGGCTCAATCCCAGGACTCTGAGATCATGACCTGAGCTGGGGGCAGAGGCTTAACCCTCTGAGCCACCCAGACGCCTCTCAACTCTCTTTAAAGCAATAGGTTTTAAATCCAAGCAAACGTATTGAGGAGTTTATGACAGAGAGAAAATACACATGGGGAACCAGGAACTGGGAATATTCTGTTGTAAGGCTTTTTTTTTTTTTTTTTTTTTTACATGAGGTGATAAAGTGTTACTTAGAGACTATACACTAAATATATATAAAGTTCTGTATTATAAATTCTAAGGCAAACAAGCAAAAAGAGATACAGTGAACAACTAAGCAGGAAATAAAATCAAACACTAGTGGCATAAGCTTGCCTCTATAGTTCAGCTCACATCTATTTGGTAAGGTCCCAAGGACACATCTCTCCTAAATGTTAGCTCAGGTTTCGAAAGGCATCTCTTCTTGGCCTTTGGTCTAATTCATGCTACAGTTGTGTGTCACATTTTGGCCTCTCAATCAGCCCACGGCACTCCCTTTGGTTCAGGCAATCATTTCTTGTGCCCAGCCCTGACATACCCAGGACTTGGATCTCCATGGGGTAGGTGTCATTGAGTTCATCCATGCCCTGGACTTCTGTGAAGGAGACAAAGTCACCGCTCTCAAATCCATGCCGGGCCTCATCTAGGCAGGTGACAACACCTGGGCTATCCTAGTTCAAAGAAAAGTAAGCCTCAGGGGTAGGCTCCGGGTACCATGAGGAGACAGGGAGAATTACTGCTGCCCACCTTCCTGCCAGAACCCTTGGGGTGGATCTCCTTACCTTTGTAACCATAGATACCATAGCACTGAGAGGCTGCTCCCCATTGGAATCTGTAAGGATCATTTCCTCTCCAAAGTCACAGAACAACTGCCTGTAGGAGACAACAGGGCTAGAGCCCAAAACCTGTGCATCCAGGTACTCTATGAGCCCTTCAAGATGCAGTGAGTAGCTGCTAAGCAAACTCAGCCCCTTTCTTCTGGCGATGAGACGGCACTCATGCCAAATAAGGAAAGCTAAATATACAAAATCAAAACCTAGGCTTGGGTTGGCTGGGAGAAGTATGAGTTCAGTGGGAGCAAAAGGATCTTGCCTGGGCCTGGCAGGTGCTTGGGAGAAAGTGAGAGGCAGGCACTCACCCAAACAGGCCACGTGTGTCTGCCACGACCAGCTTGATTCCATGGCCATGACAGAACTCACCCACCTGCAGCTGGTCCTCCAAGGGAGTGTTGGTGAGGACCACCACCTATACAGAGAAGGAGGCTCAGACACAAGGCTTGGCAGTGGGGTGCAGGAGAGTTAAGAAAATAAAGGAGAAACGCGGACTGGGGTGGGTGAAGTGTCACGCAGTCCAGCACTGGTGGGGTGTCAGGAATGTAAACTTTGCTGGCTCAGTCTTCTTCTATTTATAAAGTATCTATCTGTGTCACGCTCAGTGAGAGCAAGCTCACTGATGGGAAACAGGATTCCCCAGACTCAGATAAGAAAGGTAAAGAGGTCCTGAAAAGACCAACAAACTCTTTTATTTGACAAACACAAAACCCTGCCTTCCCACCACCTAACAGTATCAGGGGAGACAAAAATGAATCATACTCTGGTCCCAAAGTCCAAGTTTATGCCCCCATATTCCACCCTCAATTGCTTCAATTCAAAAATAAATAAAATACCTGCTCAGATCTGGTCTGTGGGGATTTGTGTCTGTTGTTCCCTAGTCCTACACCAGGAATTTCACTATCCATTTCCTCTGGGAAACCCTACACAAGTATATCAGTACCCACAGTCCCCTCTTTCCAGTCTAGCTGTTTAACAAACACACATTTGGAACTTCCATTGTGCCAACTGCTCTTCTAAGTATTTAACCATCACAAAAACTTTGAAGTCATTATTGCTATTATTTCCATTCTACAGATACAAAAATAAAGGCAGATAAACTAAGTATCTTGTTCACTGCCAGGCAACGGCAAGAGCGAGATACCCACCCACCAAGGTATTTTGCTTCAGAGTTCAGTGTTCACAAACACTGCATCACAGAATTTGGCCATTCCTTCCCTTCTGAAAAGCTGTGAGATCCACCCACCCCGCCCCCCCCACCGGACAGTATCCAGGATCTAATTCCTGCCTACATCTCTGAGGCTCCCCCCATGAAACCTAAACACTGGGACAGTCTATTTAGTAACTCCTCAAATGACCAAGCAGAAACAGAATCTGGGAAAATTAGGCAAGAAGCACGATGCAGCAAGGTACCTGGAAACCACTAAGGAAGTCCTCAGTGAGGGTACCAGTAAAAGCGGTGACTGGCACATAGCTGTTGAGCTCAGCAAGGCGGGGCTGTGATACCTCAGCCCGGTTTTTACCAATGTCCTCCTCCCGCAGGTAGAACTACAACAGGGTATAGGAAGAGAAGTAAATGCAAAGCTCAAGGGGGGGGTGGTATCTTGGCAAAGGTAGTAAAGGAGCCAGGAAGAGGAAGGTACCTGGGAGGAGAGGTCAGCCCATTGGGCAGTGCCCTGGTCGTGCAGGGTGACAGCTTTGACCCCACCAAGGATGATATTCTTGGCAATTTCCACCCCTAGGCCCCGGAGGCCTGATACCAGTACACTGGATGACTGGAGATGCTTCATTGCCTCATGGCCAAGCACATACCTGCCAGGTTGGGAGAGAGTCTGGGTCAGGACTTGACGGAATCAATACCATCTTTTCTGTGCCCCTTCCCACTCCACATCCCCATACTTAGCCAGACTTACAGCTGTCGGGAGTAAAGACCCTCATCTATGTCTGTTTCCCTCTCTTTTTTTGGCATTCCCTAGGAATGAAGAGGGGAAAACACGTTCCGGGGCTTAGCAAGAAAGGAACTTAAATAGTTAACAAACTGCACTCTCTTACACCCTGCACCCCACCTATGAGTCTTTAAGGAGAAGATACTCACGTTGGTCGGTCCCGAGGGCACGTTAAACATTGCTGAACAGGTAGAAGGGCAATCACAACTTGGTTTTGGATCAGGCCCAGGCACACAGCGATTCTTGGAGAGTGGCGAGCTGGACATCTGAAAGAAAAGGGCTAGAGGTGAGCCCTCTGTGGTGGGTAGCCTTTCTTGTTGGTGGCAAGTTTGGAGGAGGGAAGGCCTTAACTACTAGCAGCGCTTTTTAAAGAAGAGAAAGATAAAGAAGAGATGCTACATGTTGGGGTTGCTGTGAGGAAGTGAAAAGAGGAGGTTAAGCTCAGATGCAGCTGCAGGGTGGATGGTAAGAGAGTGCCAGTTTAACTCTTTAAGCTCCATTCCTGCTAACCTCTGGAATGCCTCCCTCACTTCCCATTCCAAGGGAATGCAAAAAAAAAAAAAAAAAAGAAAGAAAGAAAGAAAGACAGACAGACAAGACGGTTCAGGCCGAAAGGACTGAGAAGAGGCTCGCTAGAATCTGAAGTTCTCTGGTCAGTCGGTAACTCTGAGCGCACACAGTCAGTAGATGCTGGGAGAGCACTCTACTCTGGTGGAAATCATGGGGAAGGGGATATCTGATAATGGTAAGGAATCCCACGAAGCAGAAAGCAGAAGGTGAGGGCACCTGAGGGAACACCTGAAAGGCTCTCAGGGAAGACTACAATGTGTGACGTGGAGTCAAGGGACACTGAGTGAAGCTACGGCAGCTGTTGACTTTTGAATTCACAGACAGGCCTCGGATGAGGCTGGGAAGACTTGTACCGGACAGAGGTGGTTAGGACCCAAATCGATAGGGGCAGATACTTATGGAAGTGAGGGCGGCACTGGGAGAATCCTCTGATGGAGGACAGCTTTGTGCAAACAGTTCCTGTGTGATGTTCGCCAGTGACGAGGCTCGCAGGGAAGATAGATCAGGGTTATCTGGAAAGAATGCTGGGACCACAAAGAAAGAGACTCTTCAAAAGTAGATACGGAGGGCTTGTCACTGAAGGGCAATGCGGGGCCCAAAGGAGTTTCTCATGGAAGAGGCTAAGGTCTTGAGGAGTTAGGGGAGGTGGGCCATTAATTACAAATGCTGGGTCTAGAAGGGGATGCAGAAAGAAAGACGTCTTTAGGACTGGGTAGTGAAGTCGAACGTAGAAACAAAGCAACAAATATCTGAATAGAAACGCTGGATCCGGAGGATCTCTGGCAGAAGAAGCTATGATGAGAGATGTGAGGAAGAAGTCTCTGACAGAGCGCCAGGCCTAGATGCTCTGCATAGTCTGGTCCGTGTTTTTAGCTTTGCAAGGTGACCAGGAAGACGATGTCAGCAAGCGATGGGCCGTCTGAAAACAAAGTTCCTCAAAAACCTTTTCTGGGGGAAATGGAAGTCAAATAGAACTTCCGAGACCACGGTCTGGTCCCCTTGGAGGCTGTGAGAAGTGCTGGCAGACGAATGGATAATTTTGGTTTAAAATCCTTGATGGCATATGTTCGCTAGGTACGTTCAAACTGCTGACTTTAGCCGCTCTGTCTGCAAAGGAATGAGATTTGTGCCTAGGTACGTTTGACCTGAAACTTACTTAAAAGCTGGTACGGGGCCTTGGGAAACACTAGGTCACATTCTTAAAAACAAACGTGGGGCCCGCCCCAGGATCAGCCCATAGGCTGCCGCCACAGAGACCCAGCTCAGGCCCCAGCAAAGTCCCAGAGCATCACGCCCCGGGCCAGGGAGGCGCCTTCACTGACCCTTAGTTACCAGCGCTGCGTCCACGGATCGCCCCGCCGCCCACTCCTCACGCAGCCAAAGCAAGCCCAGCAGCCGCCCTCCTTGTCCTCCTCCGTCCCCGCGGACTGGCTAGCGGAGAGTCACACTGCCACAGCCTTCCCCCTCTCCTGGCAGTCCCTTCCACGAACGAGGCCTCCTTTACCTCAACCGCCGAAACAAGATGGCAGCCGCGGAGCCCGAGGTTGAAAAGAGTCGTTTGGTGCTACTCCCGTCGCGCCTCATTGTGAATCACGTATGACGTCAGCAGCCTTTGTGCGACTCATTACGCCGCCGGCTGTGGGCAGGAGGAGCGCCACTCCGTCTGGTGGCTGCCTCGGGTAAAATGGGTATAAGTTAGTATACACATAATTCCGGCACTGAAAAGCTCATGGAAAATAGCAAAGTTCACGTAAAGCTCCCGTGTTTTGCTCACGCTCACGAATTATGCATGGCACTGTGTAACACAGAAGTCAGGTCAAGTCCGCGCCGAAAAACGGACCGAGCAAGCAGGCGACAAACTGAAGCCGTGATAAAGGTTCCCACAATGACTCGTAGGTTTTGAGCCATGGAATTTAAGCCTTTACAATTTCAAATCCGCTGTCAGAACAGACCGATTTCCACTCCAACCCCTGAACTGCACACTTGACTACAGACCAGTGCCTCACTTTCCCCTTCTGAGCAACTGTGATAACAACATCCGTCACTTTACCTCAGTATGAGTCATGAAGTTTGAAATAGTACGTATGTGAAAACATAATAAAATGAAAAGAACGTTGTTACCTAAAAACTTTACAACGTCGCCTTATACCATGAAACGTTACTTTTATATTTATTTATGTAAAACTCAGTTTTTTCATGCTAACAAAGATTATTTATGGTGAGGATGTACCCAGTCATCTCAGAAACCTTCGCTTCTAGGCATTGTGTCATTATAAGGCCTTGAAACACGCTTTCTGAGGGATACTGGAAAGCAAAGTGATCAATGTTATCAGTGCCCATTAAACAAGAAACACAGATGCTAACTAGATCATCAAAGGCACCAGGATGTGACAAAACTCAAGGCACATGTTAAGCACCCAATGCATTTCTGATGAATAATAATAAATGTCATATTGACTGATTGCTACAAGATGGCAAACCCTGTATCGAAAATATATTTCCATTAAGGACCTTAGGGAATCATTTGATGAAATTAACCCTAAAAACCATCTTGCCCGGCCCCCTTTCCTGTGGAAATTTTGATTAACAAGGCAATCTCTTTATCTGTCATAGATCTATTCAAATTTTCTGTTTAAAAAAAAAGTTTCCAGTGGCTTGTGTTTTTCTAGTAATTTGGATATTTTATCTACGTTAAGAAATCTGTGGACATTTTGATTTCTATTTTCCTGACAATGAGTGATGTAGAGCATCTCTTCATGTGTCTGTTGGATATCTATGTATCTTCTTTGGGGGAAAAAAAAAGTCTATTCAGATTCTCTGCTATTTTTTTGTTGTTGTTATTGACCTGATTAGTGATGATATATTTAGTGATTTTTATATATTTTGGATATTAAACTCATATCAGATTTTTAAAAAGTAATTTGTGGACATATAAGTATACCTAGTATAGTCTTTTAATTTTTTTTCAGTAAAGTTCCTAGTGATGTCCTTATTCCTTCTGGTTTTAGTAATGGAGTCATCTCTATTTTTTCCCCTTTTCGTCTAACCTAATGTTTGTCAGTTTTGTTAACTTTTTTAAAGACCCAACTTTTGACTTTTGTTGATTTTCTCTGCTCTGTTTACTCTCTCTAATTTTTATTTACATCTTAGCCTTTGTTATTCTCCTCTTTTTCTTTTTTTTTTCTTTTTTAATCTCTTTTTGTCTTGTGGTTATAATTTCTTACTCCTAGTTTCTTGAGATGTGAGTTTGGGTAATTGATTTGAGATCTTTTTTCCTCATGTGGGCGTTTACAGCTACAATTTTTTTTTTTTTTTTGAAACTGCTTTTGTTGCACCCCATGCTGTTTTACATATTGTGTTTTCATTTTCATTTATTTCAAGGTATTTTCTAATTTCCCTTGTGTATTCTTTTTTGGCCCACTGAGTATTTAAGGATGGGTTGTTTCATTTACACATATTTCTAAATTTCCAGAATTTCCTTCCATTACTGATTCTAGATTCATTCCATTGTGGCGAGAGAACATATTTGCTATGATTTCAATCCATTTAAATTATTGAAATTTATGTATGATCTAGCATATGGCCCATCTGGGGAAATACTGAATGTGCATTTCAGAAGAATGTGTATTCTATTGGTGGTGGTAGTGTTCTGTATATGCCTGTTAGCCCTGGTGGGTTATAATAGTGTTTATATCTTCTAGTTCACCAGTGACCTTTTGTTCTTGTGTCCCTCTTTGGATATAGTTAACCATTTCCCTCTCAAATTTTGTCTGTTTTTGACTCAGATATTTGGAACTCTGTTGTTAGGTAGGCATGTTTATAATTCTTGTATCTTTTGACAGGTAGACCTTCTTACCAGTATATAATGTCCTTCTTTGTAGTAAAATATTTTACTTAAAGTCTGCTTTGTCTGCTAACAATATATCCACCACTGCATGCCTTTGGTTACTACATGCGCGGAACTTTTTATAACATCTTTTGAGCTGAATCTGTTAGTCTGACTCTGCCATTTGGTTTAGACAGCATACAGTTGGATCATCCATTCTGCTTAGACTTTCACTTACAATTTTTCTCTTGAATAGATACCTACTTTATTTTATTGAAGTATTATTGACATACAATATTATATTAGTTTCAGGTGTGTAATACAGTGATTTGGCAATTCTATACATTGCACAGTACTCACCAAGATAAGCATAGTTACCCTCTATCACCATACAAAATTATTATAATAAGGACTACATTCCCTATGCTATAATTTTCATCCCTGTGGTATATTTATTTTATGATTGGACTTTTCTATGTCTTAATCCTCTTCACCTGCTTTACCCATCTGCCCAAATCGCCTCCATTAGTTTGTTCTCTGTACTTACAACTCTCTTCTGTTTTTTGTTAGTTAGCTCTCTTTAGATTTCTCATATAAGGGAAATCATATGACATTTGTCTTTCTCTTTCTGACTCATTTCCCTTAACATAATGCCCTCCACATCTATACCATTTTCCAGTTTTCGTTTCCACCAACAGTACGTAAGTGTTCCCTTTTCTCCACATCTCAGCCAACATTTGTTGTCTCCTGTGTTGTTGATTTTAGCCATTCTGACAAGCGGGAGGCGGTATCTCATTGTGGTTTTGATTTGTATTTCCGTGATGATGAGTGATGTTGAGCATCTTTTCCTGTGCCAGTTGGCTATTTGTATGTCTTCTATGGGAAAATGTCTATTCAGCTCCTCTCTCTGTCTCTTTATTTGGAGGAGTAGTATTTTTGGTGTTGAGTTGGAAGAGTTCTCTGTACATTTTGGATATTAACCCTTACCAGATATATTATTTGAAAATGTCCCCTCCCATTCTGTCGGCTGCTTCTTCATTTTATTGGAGGGTTCCTTTGTGAAACAAAAATGTTTAGTGTGGTGTAGTCCCAATGGTTTATTTTTGCTGTTGTTTCCTTTGCCTAAGGACACATCACATTGCTAAGGTCTGTGCCCAAGAGATTACTCCCTATGTTATTTTCTCAGAATTTTATGATGTTAGGTCTCGCATTTGTCCTTTCATCCATTTTGAGTTTATTTTTGTGTATGGTGTAAAAAAGTGGTCCAATTTCATTCTTTTACAAGCTGTCCAGTCTTCCAAACAGCATTCACTGGAGAGACTGTCTTTTCTCTATTGCATATTCTCATCTCCTTCCTTGTAGGTAAATTGGCAATACAACTGTGGGTTTAGTTTTGGTATCTCTAAACTTTCCCACTGACCTATGTGTGCATTGTTTTGTGCCAGTACCATACTGTTTCCATAACTTCATAGTGTACCATGAAATCTGAGATCGTGAAACCTCCATCCTCGTTCTCCTTCTCAAGATTGGTTTGCGTATTCAGCATCTTTTATGGTTCCATAAAAATTTTAGGATTATCCTAGTCATGTGAAAATGCTAATAGGGATTTGATTTGATAAGGATTGGTAGGGATTATATTCAATCTGTAGGTTGCCATAGGTAGTATGGACATTTTAACAATATCATTTCTTCCTATCCATGAGCATGGAGTATCTTTGCATTTGTTTAGTATTGCCTTCAATTTCTCTCTCTCTTTTTTTGTTAATTGTCCTATGATAGTCACCATAAAATATATCATTAGTTTTTGATGCAGTGTTCCAGATTTATTGTTTATATATAACATGCAGTGCTCCATGCGACGCATGCCTTCCAATTTCTTTCATCAGTGTTCTACAGTTTTGAGGGTACGGGTCTTTTACCTTCTTGCTTAAATTCATTCCTAAGCATTTTATTCTGTATAGTGCGATTGCAAATGGGGATTATTTTCTTAATTTCCTTATCTGCTACTTTGTGTATATAAATGCAACTAATTTCTGTATATTAACTTTGTATCCTGCAATTTTACTGAATTCATTTATTAGTTTAGTAGCTTTTGGGGGGAGTCTTTGAGTTCTCGCTACATAGTATCATGTCATCTGCAAATAGTGGAAGTTTTTCTTCTTTACCAACTTGGATGCGTTTTATTTCTTTCTCTTGTTGGATTGCTATGGCTAGGACTTTCAGTACACTGTTGAATAAAAACAGTGAGAATAAGCAATCTCTGTCTTTTAACTGGATATTTCCTAGTGAACCATTTTAAATATCTAAGGGTTTGTTTAAATGTCTTAGGTTTTTTTGTTCATTTTTGTTGTCTTAGTTCTGGATTTATTACTAAATATTTTAGGATCATTCTATTAGGAGTTGCCTTGGAGATTAAAATTGACATATTCGATTGATTTAATGCCAGCCTCATTTAAAAAATATGTATAAACTTTGATTCTTTGTGTCTTCACCTTTTTTTGTTATCACAAATGACATCTTTGTACACTGTATTCCCACCAGCATGGATTTATAATTTTTTTCTCTGTACACAAGGGGTTCATATTAGATAAGAGAGAAATAATTACTGCATTAATTCACTCTTATTGTTGTAACCAATTTCCACAAATAGATAGGGGTAAAACAACACAAATTATTCTCTTAACTCTTCTGAATATCAGAAACTTAAAACTCATTTTACTGGGCTGAAATCAAGGTGTCAGCAGGGCTGGCTCAGCTAGAGTCTCTGCTGGGATAACACATATTCTTGACACTTTCAATTTAGCAGCCTCCTGTATTCATGCACTCATGGCCTCTTTATCTTCAATTTCATCACTCCATGGCTCTTTTCTTTTTTATGTCTTTCTCTTCTATGACTTCACCTGCATTCCTCTTCCAAGGAACATGTCGAGACTGCTCGAATAACACAATATAATTTCCTCATCTCAAGGCTCTTAATCTTATCATATTTGTAACATTCCTTTTGCTAGATAATATAACATGCACGGGATCTGTGTGGACCCCTTTGAGTTTTGCCTTAATTTGAGCTTGTTTAGCTGGCCAGATGTGTAGATTGAGGATTTTCATCAGATTTGGGTATTTCTTTTGCTTTATATTCTTTTTTCTTTTTTTTTTTAACTTTTAATATTTTTTTATTTTTTTAATTAATTAATTTATTTTCATCGTAACAGTACTCATTGTTTTTGCACCACACCCAGTGTTCGTGCAATACGTGCCCTCTCTATTGCCTTCCACCTGGTTCCCCAACCTCCCACCCCATGCCCCTTCAAAACCCTCAGGTTGTTTTTCAGAGTCCATATTCTCTCATGGTTCATCTCCCTTTCAATTTCCCACAACTCCCTTCTCCTCTCCATCTCCCCCAAACTCCCTTCTCCTCTCCATCTCCCCATGTCCTCCATGTTCTTTGTTATGCTCCACAAATAAGTGAAACCATATGATACTTGACTCTCTCTGCTTGACTTATTTTGCTCAGCATAATCTCTTCCAGTCACGTCCATGTTGCTACAAAAGTTGGGTATTCATCCTTTCTGATGGAGGCATAATACTCCATCGTGTATATGGACCACATCTTCCTTATCCATTCATCCATTGAAGGGCATCTTGGTTCTTTCCATAGTTTGGCGACTGTGGCCATTGCTACTATAAACATTGGGGTACAGATGGCCCTTCTTTTCATGACATCTGTATTTTTGGGATACATCTGTATCTTTCTCCACATCCACTTCAACACATGTTGTTTGCAGTCTTGATATTTTCGGTCATTCTAACTGGTGTCAGGTGGTATCTCAATGTAGTTTTAATTTGAATCTCCCTAATGGCTAGTGATGATGAACACTTTTTCATGTGTCTGATAGCCATTTGTATGTCTTCATTGGAGAAGTGTCTGTTCATATCTTCTGCCCATTTTTTGATATGATTATCTGTTTTGTGTGTGTTGAGTTTGAGGAGGTCTTTATAGATCCTGGATATCAACCTTTTGTCTGTACTGTCATTTGCAAATATCTTCTCCCATTCCGTGGGTTGCCTTTTTGTTTTGTTGACTGTTTCCTTTGCTGTGCAGAAGCTTTTGATCTTGATGAAGTCCGAAAAGGTCATTTTTGCTTTTGTTTCCTTGGCCTTTGGAGACATCTCTTGAAAGAAGTTGCTGTGGCTGATATCGAAGAGGTGACTGCCTATGTTCTCCTCTAGGATTCTGATAGATTCCTGTCTCACGTTGAGGTCTCTTATCCATTTCGAGTTTATCTTTGGGTACGGTGTAAGGGAAGGGTCGAGTTTCAGTCTTCTACATATAGCAGTCCAGTTTCCCCAGCACCATTTATTGAAGAGAATGTCTTTTTTCCATTGTATATTTTTTCCTGTTTTGTTGAAGATTATTTGACCATAGAGTTGAGGGTCCATGTCTGGGCTCTCCACTCTGTTCCACTGGTCTATGTGTCTGTTTTTATGCCAGAACTGGGCTGTCTTGGTGATCGCATCTTTGTAGTAAAGCTTGAAATTTGGTAAAGTGATGCCGCCAGTTTTGTTTTTGTTTTTCAACATTTCCTTAGCAATTCGGGGTCTCTTCTGATTCCATACCAATCTTAGGATTATTTGCTCTAGCTCTTTGAAAAATATCGGTGGAATTTTGATCGGAATGGCATTAAAAGTATAGATTGCGCTAGGCAGTATAGACATTTTAACAATGTTTATTCTTCCGATCCAAGAGCATGGAACAGTCTTCCATTTTTTGTGTCTTCTTCAATTTCTTTCATGAGTGTTCTGTAGTTCCTCGAGTACAGATCCTTTACCACTTTGGTTAGGTTAATTCGCAGTTATCTTGTAGTTCTTGGTGCTATAGTAAATGGAATTGATTCTCAAATTTGCCTATCTGTATTTTCGTTGTTAGTGTATAAGAAAGCCACTGATTTCTATACATTGACTTTGTCTCCTGCCACGTTACTGAATTGCTGTATGAGTCCTAGTAGTTTGGGGGTGGAGTCTTTGGGGTTTTCCATATAAAGAATCATGTCATCTGTGAAGAGAGAGAGTTTGACTTCTTCATTGCCAATTAGGATACCATTATTTCTTTTTGTTGTCTGATTGCTGTTGCTAGGAGTTCTAATACTATGTTTAACAAGAGTGGAGAGAGTGGGCATCCTTGTCTGTTCCTGATCTCAACGGGAAGGCTGCAAGCTTTTTCCCATTGAGGATGATATTTACTGTGCGTCTTTCATAGATAGATTTGATGATGTTCAGGAATGTTCCCTCTATCCCTATACTTTGAAGCGATTTAATCAGGAACGGATGCTGGATTTTTGTCAAATGCTTTTTCTGCATCAATTGAGAGGACGATGTGGTTCTTCTCTCTTCTCTTATTGATGTGTTCTATCACATTGATTGATTTGCGAATGTTGAACCAACCTTGCAACCCAGGGATGAATCCCACCTGGTCATGGTGGATAATCTTTTGAATGTGCTGCTGGATCCTGCTTGCTAGGATCTGGTTGAGAATCTTAGCATCCATATTCATCACTGATATTGGTCTGAAATTCTCCTTTTTGGTAGTGTCTTTGCCTGCTTTGGGGATCAGCGTAATGCTGGCTTCATAAAAAGAGTCTGGAAGTTTTCCTTCTGCTTCAATTTTTTGAGACATCTTCAGGAGAATTGGTGCTATTTCTTCTTTGAAAGTTTGGTAGAATTCCCCAGGGAATCCGTCAGGTCCTGGGCTCTTGTTTTTGGGGAGGTTTTTGTTCACTGCTTCAATCTCGGTACTAGATATCAGTCTATTCAGGTTGTCAATTTCTTCCTGGTTCAATTTTGGGAGTTTGTAGTTTTCCAGGAATGTATCCATTTCATCAGGTTGCTTAGCTTATTGGCATATAACTGTTGGTAATAATATCTGATGATTGTTTCTATTTCCTTGGTGTTAGTTGTGATCTCTCCCTTTTCATTCATAATTTTATTAATTTGGGCTTCCTCTCTTTACTTCTGGATTAGTGTGGCCAATGGTTTGTCGATCTTATAGATTCTTTCAAAAAACCAGCTTCTAGTTTCATTGATATGTTCTACTGTTTCTCTGGTGTCTACCTCCTTGATCTCTGCTCTAATCTTGATCGTTTCCCTTCTTGCATGTGGAGTTGGTTTGATTTGTTGTTGATTCTCCAGTTCTTTAAGGTGTAGAGAGAGCTGGTATATTCTGGATTTTTCAGTGTTTTTGAGGGAGGTTTGGATGGTATGTATTTCTCCCTTAGAACCGCCTTTGCTGTATCCCATAGGTTTTGGACCGAAGTGTCTTCATTCTCATTGGTTTCCATGAATTGTTTAAGTTCTTCTCTGATCTCCTGCTTGATCCATGCATATTTAAGGAAGGTGGTCTTTAGCTTCCAGATGTTTGAGTTCCTTCCGAACTTTTTCTTGTGTTTGAGCTCCAGTTTCAAAGCATTGTGATCTGAGAATATGCAGGGAATAATGTCAGTCTTTTGGTATCAGTTGAGTTCTGCTTTGTGACCGAGTATGTGGTCTATTCTGGAGAAGGTTTCATGTGCACTTGAGAGGAGTGAGTATTCTGTAGTTTTAGGGTGGAATGTTCTTATATGTCTATGAGGTCCATCTGGTCCAGTGTTTCATTCAATGCTCTTAATTCTTTATTGATTTTCTGTTTCGATGATCTATATATTACTGAGAGAGGCGTATTAAGATCTCCTACTATCAATGTATTCATATCAATGTGACTCTTTATCTTGATTAATAGTTTTCTTATGTAATTGGCTGCTCCCATATTGGGGGCATAGGTATTTACAATTGTTAGATCATCTTGGTGGGTAGTCCCTGTAAGAGTGATGTAGTGTCCTTCTGTATCTCTGACTACAGTCTTTAGTTTAAAATATAATTTATCTGATATGAGAATCACTACCCTGGCCTTCTTTTGAGGCCCATTGGTATGAAAGATGCTTCTCTATCCCTTCACTTTCAGTCTGTGTGTATCCTTAGGTTCAAAATGGGTCTCTTGTAGACAACATATGGATGGGTCCTGTCGTTTTATCCAATCTGCAACCCTGTGTTGTTTTATGGGTGTGTTTAGGCCATTCACATTGAGAGTGATTTTTGATAGATAGGTTGTGATTGACATCGTGTTACCTTTGAAGTCTTTCTGTCTGTAGATTGTCTCTATTTCTGTTCAATGATATTCTTAGGATTTTTTCACCTGTATATAACCTCCCTTAATATTTCCTGCAGTGTCAGCTTGGTGGTTGCCTAGTCTTTTAAGCCTTGCCAGTCTTGGAAACTCTTTATCTCTCCATCCATTTTGAATGTCAGTCTTGCTGGGTAGAGTATTGTTGGCTGCATGTTCTTCTCATTTAGTACTCGGAATATATTTTGCCAACTCTTCCTGGCTTGCCAGGTCTCTGTGGACAGGTCTAACGTTATTCTAATGGGCTTTCGACTGTATGTAAGGAGACTCTTTGTCCTAGCTGCTTTTAAGAGGGTCTGTCTAGAAGCATTAATTCCTCATTCTAACTATCAGGTGTCATGAGGACTTTTGAGAATCTAATATCTTGGGGCAAAACGACTCTGCCTTTGTACATGAACATTGTTTCCATTCGTGAGATTGGGAAAATTTTCATAGACAACTTCTTCCACTCTATCTTCTAGACCTCTACTTTTTCCTCCCCTTCAGAGATTCCAATAATTCTGACGTTGGAATGTTTCATGGCATCATTTATTCCCCTGATTCTGTTTTCATGGCTTCTGAACTGTTTGTTCCAGGCCTCCTGCTGATCCTTTCTCTCTATCTGTTTGTCCTCCAGATCACTAATTCTATCTTCTGTCTCAGTTACCCTAGCTTTTAGAGAATTTAGATTAGATTGGAATTCATTGAGAGCATTTTGAACATCATCCCTGGTGGCTTTCAGTTCTGCCCTAACATTGTGAACATCATCCCTGGTGGCTTTCAGTCCTGCCCTAATCAATTCTGTTTGGTCATCCATGGCTTTCTCCAACCTAGCTATTGCTTGGATAATTGTTAGCCTGAATTCTTTTTCTGACATATTGTCTAAGTTGATAGCTATTAGCTCTGTTGCAGAAGGTCCATCTTCTGCATTTTTCTTTTGTTGGGTATTTCTCCTCCTAGTCATTTTGATAAGAAATGACTGAACAGATGCAGCTGGATGTATTGATTGTGGTGCAGTCAAGGTGCACCCTGGAATGCTTCTGTGCAATCAGGATTCCCCACCCAAATGAGAGAAAAAGAAAAGAAAAAGAAATAGAGAAGAGAGAGACAAAAAAAAAAAAAAAAAAGAAAAGAAAGAAAAGTAAAAAGAAGAAGAAAGAGAGAGAGAGAGGAAAAAAAGGGAAGATAAAGGAGAAGGCTCAGCCCAAATGGGCCCAAGGTAAGATTTATGAATTATACAAATAAAAACAGGCAAACAAAAAGACTGTTAAAAGTATATGACAAGAAAAAATATATATATAAAAGCAGGAAAAAAAAGGAAGAACCTCATCAGAAAGAACCCAAGTATAATATTTATATACTATCAGGACAAACACAAATACACAGAAACACTGGCAGAAGGAAAAGATGGAGAGTGGTTATAAATTCTCAGTGTGGGCGAGGAAGGTTATTTGATTCTTTCTGGAGGTATCTTGATGTTTTTGTTAAAGGACTCAACTTTCCTAAGATAAAGGGGGATTAAAAATTGGTTTACCTATAGGGGTAGCATTGATTGGGGAAAGGGGATTACCTTGAAGTTTCACTCTATATGTATATTAGAAAATAAAAATTAAAAAGAATAAACTAGACCAAACTAAATTGAAATTAAAAAAAAATAAAATTAATAGAAAAGCAAAAGGAAAACACGGGTGTATGTAATAAAAAGTTCAGGTTAGAAGGTTATTAAGGAATTTGATGTACTGGACATCTCAATGTTATGGTAAATAGGCTAAAAATTATCTCTATGTATAAATAAAAAGAACCAGAATATTGGTAAAGAGTTAAAAATAAAAGTTGTTTTAATGAAGTAGTGGTGGTTTTTCTCTTGTCATCTTTTTTTTTTTTTTCTTCCTTCCCAGTTGGTTTTCTGGGGGAGGGGCCTGCCACGTGGGTTTTCAGACAATGATGTTCTCTGAATTAGGTCCTCCAGTCCCCCTCAAGGGGTTGGGCTATGAGGAAACCGTTTTTTTCAGGCTTTTGTTCTCTGGAGGTTTTTATGTTCGTTCATCTGTTTTCTCTCATCTTGACAGCTTTTGATGGTTTTTGGAGGTTTAGAGGAGAGCAAATGGCACCCAGACATCCATCCTACAGAGAAGCCTCAGAAAGCTCTGCAGAGCTTCTGGCATAGTAGGTTCTGAGTCACGATCCCTGGGGATGCAGGATCTCCTCCTTGTACCCAAAACCATGGCAGTGGCGGCTGTCTGGGCAGCTCCAGACCTCCAGAGAGGTTCCAAGCGGTGATCACACCCTGAGATTTTCCTGCTGTCCCAGGAAGGTAATCCCTGTTTTTCAGAATGCCAGAGCTCCAGGCTAATACCTGTGTGCATATCTCCCAGGGGAGCGTGTGGGACGCACGGGTTCGGGAATGCCATCTGGCTGGGCTCCCCGCGTCTCTCGGGAACTGGACCCAACGCATTCTCAGGGGTGCTGCCGATTCAGGCATGCTGGAGGCTCAGGGACCAAGACCTGCTTTCTCCACGGCACTCTCTCTGGCTCAGCAGCAGGGGAGGCTGTCCTGGGTCTGGGGACTTAAGCCCCTGTCCCTAACTGCCCAGATTCCCACAATATCCCCCTGCAATCCTTTGCTCTTTTTTTTTTTTTTTGAGTGCTTTCAACAAGACTCCAAGCTAATGCTGGTCCCCAGACACAGGGCACTCTCGTATTGGGGTATTACTTTCCAATCGGTGGCCTCTGGTGGCTCCCTCCCCCTTTTGTTTATCTTCTTATATCAGTCCAACATTCCTACTCTGCTTTACCTGCCACTGGTGTCTTCTGCTCCTGTAGAGATCCAGACGTGTATAATTCTGATCTCAGACTGATTTAATGGGTGATTGGAGTTCTTTGGTAGGTAATCAGCTCACTTTAGGGTACAGGTTGAAAAGGCGCCTCCACTTACTTCCCCACCATTTTGACCCTCTATTTATTAGATTTTTTCTGAATTGCCTACATTCATGGCAAGAACCAAATGGGTTTCAGAACAGAAATAAACAGGATTAAAGAAATGGACCACAAAATAATTTATGCATGACCCATGTATTTTAGATAATGATAGTTTCAAAACTGGGTCAGTATAACAGTGACATCATAATTTTCTTAAGTATACAAATGCTCCACATACAGTTCTCCCATTTAACATTTCAAATGAAATGTATAATTCAAAAAGAAAACGTATAGTCATTAACCAATAATTCTGCATTTTTCTGTGTGCCCTGGGTCCCTGTCAACTACCAATCACTTTATCTCTTTCAGATTTGACCATTTTGGGTTATTCATACGAAAGAAATTATATAATATTTAATCTTCTGTGTTCTACTTCTCTTAGCATGTTTTCAAGGTTTACTCCTATTCTAAATGGATAATTCTCATTTTTACAGCTAAATAACATTATTATACACATATGCAATATTTTTTCCATTCATCACTTGGTAAACAACTGAATTGTTATGTTACTTTTTAAAAAGTTAGTCTATGCGTACAACCTAGGTTATTCTCTATATTTGTTAATTTGACACTGTGACTCTATTAAGTACTCCCCATACTAAATACTGCACTATTGAAAAGGTCAGCAAGTAGAGTAATTAAGAAATGGATTATGGGTTCTACATATTTGAAAGAGAACCATTTTAAATGTTGAACAAATGCAGATTATGGAATCCAGAATAGAAGAGACTTTAATGATACTCAAGTCTTAATTCTGTTTAATGATTGAAAAAAATAACTAGGGCCAGAGAGATGTTGCATGGCATGTAATTAGAGCAAATGTGATTTGAAAGTTAAGCTGCTTTGAAAGAATAGAAATTATCTGATGCAAATTCTGGTATATTTTGAAGTCATTCTCTGTATTTGGTAGTCATAATTGATATGCAGTCAGCTTTGTTACTCCCACTTGAAAATAGTACCCACTGGAGTACATGTTCTAGAATAATCATCTGTTTTTAAATTTAATGTTTTCATTTTAGATATTGCCAGGCTTTGCATGTTTGGGAAGGGTTTTGGTCAGCTAAGTCAGCAGACTAGCACAATACTTGATATTTTGGAAAGTCTGATTCAATATTGACAAAATTTATAATGCCATGATTTAGGTGGTGTGGCTAGTACTGTGTTTCTCTTTTAGGGAGCATATCCAGTTTTTCCCAGGTTCCAACTTCGTAAGCATAGATATATCTGTGGTAGTGGAGACATTTGTCAAGTATCCTTTCTAGTGCGAAAAGTGTTTTAAAGTGTGTTACATAGATAAAACATTTAGCATATTTTATGTACAATAAGGTATTTTTAAAAATGATTACAAGGCAGAATTTGAATAAAGTGAGAAGTTTGGAAGACGTTAGTTTTACTGTTTAGAAATCCGTATGAATTTGTTTTCTCAGTCATTTGCCAAAAACAAAAATGTATGGTATTTAAGTATATACATCCATGGATCAGTGTGGATATTCCTCAAGAAATTAAAAATAGAGCTTTCCTATGACCCTGCAATTGCACTACTGGGTATTTACCCCAAAGATACAGATGTAGTGAAAAGAAGAGCCATCTGTACCCCAATGTTTATAGCAGAAATGGCCACGGTTGCCAAACTGTGGAAAGAACCATGGTGCCCTTCAACGGACGAGTGGATAAGGAAGATGTGGTCCATATAAACGAATGGAGTATTATGACTCCATCAGAAAGGATGATAACCAACTTTTGTAGCAATATGGGCGGGACTGGAAGAGAGTATGCTGAATGAAATAAGTCAAGCAGAGAGAGTCAAGTATCATATGGTTTCACTTATTTGTGGAGCATGACAAAGAACATGGAGGACATGGGGAGATGGAGAGGAGAAGGAGTTGTGGGAAATTGGAAGGGGCGATGAACCATGAGAGACTATGGACTCTGAAAAACAACCTGAGTGTTTTGAAGGGGCAGGGAGTGGGATGTTGGTGAACCAGGTGGTGGGTAATAGGGAGGGCACGTATTGAATGTAGCACTGGGTGTGGTGCAAAAACAATGAGTACTGTTATGCTGAAAAGAAATTTTAAAAAAGTGAAAATGGAATAAATAAATAAATAAATACATCCATGTATATGTATACAAAATTGAGTTATTCCACCAGTATCTACAGACTTGTCTCAGAGATTTTTATGTTATCATCTGACACATTATAGGAAAGCTGAGTGCCACTAAAGGGTCAATATCATGTTTCTTTATATAAGATAATAACGTGTAAAGATGAAAAAGTAATTTTCTCTCATTTCTTGTCCTTTCCACAATCATTTCCCGGGTATATCACTAAAATTTTTGATCAAGGGTCCAGAGACCTTTGTCTCTAAAAGGTCATATTGAAATTATCTGTTATCTTTTACAGGGCATATGAAGGCTCTCTGTCATATCTGCTCAACTCTGCCTTTGTTAATGTGAAAACAACCACCACCATACGTTGTAAAAATCAGCATGTCGTCATTGCTCTAAGATTATACTTAGAAAAATCAGGTGGTGGGTTGGGTGTGGCCATTTATGGTTGACCTCTGATTTATGTTCTTGGAAATCTATTAAGGATTAGCTTAGTAAGTATATGGCTGGCTCTCATTATAACCTCTTCAAGGAATTTGTGCTTAAATATTTTGTTCATATTCAGTCTCCAAAAAGGGAAAATTCTACTCACCACTTCATGCCAACACATAAAAAACTGGACAGACTGAAAAACCATCACCTCTTCATAGATCCCTCAGAGAAACAAGGTCACAGACCAGTCTACCACGGAAAACATTAGAAATAGGCACATGCAGAAAATGACAACTTATTGGGGTAAATCCCATAAAAACAAACTACTTTGGAAACCAGTGCTAAGGTAGGAAAAACTGTACTACAGTTAAAAAGTTCCTGGACAATCAGTGTGGATGACACAGGGTTAGAAAACCAATAAGTAAACAGGTGAACAGATAAGGTATAACTTAGGTATAAAGGGAATACCAGATAAAGGGTCAGGTTGGGGAAAAGGATCACAAGCAATATTTGAAATAATTACGATGTAACTTGTGCACCCCCCCCCCATTAATGCCAGACACAAGACCAAAAGTCCCAAAGTGCCCTGAGCCTAATTCTAGGCCCATTATATTTAACTGCAAAAATTTAAAGATAAAAATTATTGAAGAAGCCAGAGGGCAGAATTAACGATAGAGGAGTAATATAAGAATTACATTCATCTTCTCAGCAACCATGCAAGAATAAAGAAGTCCCACCAAACTAGAATTTTGTGCCATGTGAAATTCTTCAAAAGTAAAGGGGAAATATTTTCTTAAAAATTGAAAGTAGTTCTCAGTAGATCTACCTTGGATGATTTTTTAAAAAAGAAGTTTTTTTTTAATATGAAAAATGATATATGTCTGAAACAGTTACACACAAAGTAAGAGTATTAGAAGATAATATGAAGTGGATAAGTGAGGGTAAAATAACTCATTTTTCAAAACTGTATAACAGATAACAGTTTGGCCAAAATAATAATAGTGATAGTATATATGATTATGTAAGCTAGTGTATAAGTTAAATGAAGGAGAATACTGGTACTAGAGATGAGAGGGAGGAATTGGGAAATTTTTCATAAAGAATTTGTAAGACCTGTGAAGTGAATACATTATTTGAAAGTAGAGTCATATGAATTGTCAATGTATATTGCAGACTCTAATGCAAACCCCAAAAGAAAGTACAAAATAGAACAATATACAACATGTATGCAAATATACATAAAACCACTATTTTTATATCCCATATGTAATATATAGAGAAATACAGTATATGTTAAAATGCAATATACTAAGGAAGGGAAGAAATGAGTCATTTAAGAAACAAAATGGTGATTGCTTTGGCAGCACACACACTAAAATTAGAAAATACAGAGAAGATTAGCATACCCCTACACAAGGATGACACCAAAATTTATGAAGAGCTCCATAGTTTTAAATGACAACAATAAATACCTACCCATAGTTACTTTGAATGTGAATGGACAAACTGCTCCAATCAAAAGACATATGGTGACAGTGAGATACAAAAGTAAGACTCTAAAATATGCTGCCCAGAAGAGACTTATTTTAGACTTAAGGACGCCTGTCGCGGCCGGCGTGACAACACGAACAGGAACAAGAGGGTAAGAGGATGGTGAGAGAGAGACAAAGAAACAAAGAGATGGGGGCAGGAGGAGCACTGAGGAGGATGTCCAACAGTGCTGAGTTTATTAGAGGCATTATGGCCATATATATATAGTAGTTCTACAATAAGAGAAGCAATGCATCTGTGTCTAGCTAAACAACCACAGGTTCCCGTAATCAGTTCCCCTAATCAATCTCGTAAATGACTACACACAGACTTCATGACGCCAAAAGGCTGGAGCTAAAACATTGTTTCAATATTGATTCAAGAAGTAACAACAAACCCGAGAGTAATTTACAAGCTTGTACTGGGACGTCAAGGACCAGTTAAGGATTTATAACCCCGTCTGAATTGTGTTTAAAGCTAACTACATGTGGGAAGTCATGTAGGTGAGCGCACAACACATAGCACAGACCCTTTCTCAGTGCTACTCAGTTATTTCATCCTAAGCCTTTTGTTAGGCTATTTGGACTTTAAAGGAGATGCAAGTCAGGGCCTGGTGTGGTCCTCATCCCAAGCCTTATTGCGGCCTCCCACAGATGCCTGAAGATTGCAAGCGACAGGGTAGATAAACATTTGTGCAAAGAACATCAAAACATAGCTGGAGCAACAATACTTGCATTGGACAAAGCACACTTTAAAACAAAAACTCTAAACAGGGACAAAAAAGGACACTAAGTAATAATAAAGGAGAGAGTTCAACAAGAATTTATAGAACAATTGTAAATATTTATGCACTCAACATGGGAGCACCCCCAAGACAAAAGCAGTTAATAACAAACATAAAGGAACTAACCCTTTATAGTACAATAGTAGTAGGGGAATTCAACACCTGACTTATCTAGGTGGACACATTACCCAAACAGAAAATCAACAAGGGGACAATGACATTGAATGATACATTGGACCAAATGAACTTAAGAGGTATACTGTGAATATTCCATCCTGAAAAGGCATAATACACATTCTTTTCAGGTGGACATGGAGCATTCTCCAGAATAGATGACATACTGGGTCACAAGCCATCTTCAACAAATTCAGATATATAGAAATCATACCGTGTTGTTTTTTTTTTTTCCCCACCATAATGCAATGAAACCAGAAATCAAACACAAGAAGAAATCTGGAAGGACCACAAGTACATGGAGGTTAAATATCATGCTAATAAACAATAAATGAGTCAACAAATATATCAAAGAAGAAATTGAAAAGTATATGAAAACAAGCAAAAATTAAAATGCAAACAACCAAACCCTTTGAGATGCAACAAAAGTGGTCCTAGGGGTGAAGTATATAGTAATATAGACCTACCCTAAGAAGCAAAACAAATCTCATATAAACAACCTAACCTTCTACATTTCTCAGAAATGTATTCATTCATTTCTCAGAAAATGAACAACAAACAAAACCCAAACCAGCAGAAGGAAATAAATAATACAATTAGAGCAGAAATAAATGATAAAAATACTAAACAAAATAGAAAAGATCATTGAAATCAGGAACAGTTTCTTTGAAAAGATCAACAAAATTGATAAATCTCCAGCAAGACTCATAAAAGAAAGAGAAAGGAAAGAAAGGCCAAGGAGGGGGGGGGGGGAAGAGAGTGAGGAAGGAAGGATAGAATGATAGAAGGAAAGAAGGGACTCAAAATCATAAAGTGGAGAAATAACCAATATCACAGAAATACAACTGTAAGAGAATATTATGAAAAAAATATGCCAACAAATTAACCTAAAAGAAATTGATGAATTCCTAGAAATATAGCCTGCCAAAACTGAATCAGGAAGAAAAAAAAAAATTTGACGAGATCAATATTCCACAAGGAGATTGAAATGACAATCTCCCAACAAACAAAAAGTCCAGGGTCAGATGGCTCCACAGGTGAATTCTTCCAAACATTCAGAGTTCATGTCTATTACCAACCAACCCCAGAGAAAGAAGAAGGACCTTTAAATTCATTTTCTGAGACCAGTATGACCTTGATACCTAAACAACATAAAGACACCATAAAACAAAACAAAAAATGGAGAACTAGAAGCTAATATGTATGATGATGTTTAATGCAAGAAACTTCAACAAAATATTCGTGAACTAAATCCAACAATACATAAAAAAAAATCATTCACCACAGTAAAGTGGGTCTTATTCCCAGGATGCAAGGGTAGTTCAATACTTGCAATTCAATCAGTATGATACACCACATCAATAAGAGAAAGATTAAAATATATATGGTTGTTTCAATAGACACAGAAAAAGCGTTTGACAAAGTACAATATCCACTCATGACAAAACCCCCCAGCAAAGTAGATTTAGAGGGAATATATGTCCACATAATAAGGGCCATATGTGACAAAATCACAGCTACCATACTTAATGATGAAAACTGAGAACACATATTTCCTCAGAGATCAAGAACAGGTCAGGGATATTCACTCTCATGTCTTAAAGTCAACTTAGTACTAGAAGTCCTACCTGTAGCAGTCAGACAAAAAAAAAAAAAAAGACATTTGAATTTGTAGGGAAGAAATAAAACTTTCAGTGTTTGCAGGTAGCATGATACACTGTATAGAAAACCTAGAAGATGCCACCACAAAACTCCTAGGACTGATAGATGAATTCAGTATCACAGGATATAATACCAATGTGCAGAAATCTGTTACATTTCTGTACACTAATAATGAAGTAGTAGAAAGAAAAGTAAAGGAAATAATTCCACTTGCAATTGCATCAAACACAGTAAGATACATAGAAATAAATCTAACCAAATTGGTGAAAGACGAGCACCCTGAAAACCAGAAAACAGGAATGAAAGAAATTGAAGACCATACAAAGGAATGGAAAGATATTCTATGTTCATGAACTGCAGGAACAAATATTGTTAAAGTGACCATACTACTGAATGCTATCTACATATTTAATACAATCCCTAACCAAATACCAACTGCATTTTTCACAGAACTGGAATGAAAAATCCTAAAATTTGTAGGGAACCACAACAGACCCCAAACAGCTAGAGTAACCTTGAAAAAGAAAATCAAATCTGGAGGCATCACAATTCTAGATTTCAAATTATATTACAAAGCTGTCGTTCAAAACAGTATGGTGCCAGCACAAAAAGGTATGTAGCTCAATAGAACAGAATAGAACACCCAGAAATGATCTCACAATTATTCGGTGCATTAATCTTTAATAAAGCAGGAAATAATGAATATGGTATTGGGAAAAATACAGTCTTTTCATTGAATGGTGTTGAGAAAACTGGACAACAACATGCAAAGGAATGAAGTTGGACCACTTTCTTACAGCATACACAAAAGTAAACTCCAAATGGGCTGAAGACCTAAATGTGAGACAGGAAACCTTCAAAATCTGAGAAGAAACACAGGCAGAAATGTCTGTGACATTGACTGTAGCAACATTTTTCTAGATCTGTATCCTGAGGCTAGGGAATAAGCAAAAATAAACTATTGGGACTATATCAAATAAGAAAAAAAGAACAACTTTTGCACAGCTAAGGAAACAATACAACAAAAAGGGAACCTACTGAATGTGAGAAGATATCTGAAGATGACATATCTGAACATGGTTAGTAGCAAAAATATATGAAGAGCTGATGTAACTCAACACCATCTGCAAATAATCCAATTAAAAAATGGGCAGAAGGCATGAACTGACATTTTCCCAAAGAAGACATACTTGGCCACAGATACATGAAAAGATGGTCACCATCATTAATCATCAGGGAAAAGCAAATCAAGACTACAATGAGATATCATCTCACACTTCAGAAGAGCAAAATCAACAAGACAAGGAAAAAGTGTTGGTGAGGATGTAGAGAAAAAGGAAACTTTTGTTGGTGGGACTGCAAACTTATGCAGCTATTGTGGTAACAGTATGGAGGTTCCTCAAAGATGTTAAAAGTAGAACTGTCCTAAGGTCCAATAATTGTGCTACACAGTATTTACTCCAATAAAACAGAAATTCTTTTTTTTTTTAATTTTTTTTTCCATTTTATTTATTTTTTCAGCGTAACAGTATTCATTCTTTTTGCACAACACCCAGTGCTCCATGCAAAACGTGCCCTCCCCATTACCCACCACCTGTTCCCCCAACCTCCCACCCTTGACCCTTCAAAACCCTCAGGTTGCCCCAACCTCCCACCCCTGACCCTTCAAAACCCTCAGGTTGTTTTTCAGAGTCCATAGTCTCTTATGGTTCGCCTCCCCTCCCCAATGTCCATAGCCCGCTCCCCCTCTCCCAATCCCACCTCCAGTTTGTTTTGTGAGATTAAGAGTCATTTATGGTTTGTCTCCCTCCCAATCCCATCTTGTTTCATTTATTCTTCTCCTATCCCCCTACCCCCCCATGTGGCATCACAATTCCGGACTTCAAGCTCTATTACAAAGCTGTCATCATCAAGACAGCATGGTACTGGCACAAAAACAGACACATAGATCAGTGGAACAGAATAGAGAGCCCAGAAATCGACCCTCAACTCTATGGTCAACTAATCTTCGACAAAGCAGGAAAGAATGTCCAATGGAAAAAAGACAGCCTCTTCAATAAATGGTGCTGGGAAAATTGGACAGCCACATGCAGAAAAATGAAATTGGACCACTTCCTTACACCACACACGAAAATAGATTCCAAATGGATGAAGGACCTCAATGTGAGAAAGGAATCCATCAAAATCCTTGAGGAGAATGCAGGCAGCAACCTCTTCGACCTCAGCCATAGCAACATCTTCCTAGGAACAACGGCAAAGGCAAGGGAAGCAAGGGCAAAAATGAACTATTGGGATTTCATCAAGATCAAAAGCTTTTGCACAGCAAAGGAAACAGCTAACAACCAAAAGACAACTGACAGAATGGGAGAAGATATTTGCAAACGACATATCAGATAAAGGGCTAGTATCCAAAATCTATAAGGAACTTAGCAAACTCAACACCCAAAGAATAAAACAGAAATTCTAATGTAAAGGGATACATGCACCCCTTTGCTAATGGCAGCATTACTTACAGTATTCAAACTATGGAAGCAGCCCAAAAGTCCATGGGTTGATGAATGGATCAACATCTTTATGTGATATATATACATATACATGTATATGTATGTGTGTGTGTATATATATATGTGTATATACATGTATATGTATATATATATCACATAAAGATGTTCATTCAATCCATCTAATCAGTACATATATATATGTGTAAATACACACACAGACACACACACATATATATATATATATGATATATGGGATATATACACAATATATATATACACCATACACACACACACACATACACACACACACACACACACACACACACGCACACACAATGGGATAATGTATGTGCTTCTAACAAGACTTGAAAATACAAAGGATAAGACTGGTAGAAGTGGTAGACTTCTGAAGCCACTATCATAATCGGTGATTCCATCATCCCTCTGTCAAAGATGGATGGATGGATCCAACAGACATGAAATCACTAAAGCCACAGTTGAACCCAGCAGCACCATTAATGAAATAGGTATACTTGACATCTATAGGCAACTTCAAATTCTGTCCATAAGACAAAAAAGGGACCCAAAAGGAATAGAAATAATGTCATACCTACTCCCAATCCAAAGGAATTAATCTGGATATCCATAACAGAGAGGAAACTTGAAAAAACCCCAAAACATAAAGGTTAAACCAAACACAAAATTACATTTCTGTCAAGGAGAAAATGTCATGAGAAATGGATACTTTGAGAGTAATGCAACATGTGTGGAATGCAGCAAAAGGAATGCCTAAAGGGATATTTTCAATGTGTATATTAGAAAAGAAAAGAAAAAAAAACAATCAATAATCTTACTTCCACCTTCGGAAATTAAAAGGGGAGCAATCTGAAATAAAATAAATAAAAATAAAAAATAAAATAAAGTGATGATGAAAATAATAATTAATAACTAGATTCTCTTAAACACAGTCACATAACTTGCTACAAAATAGTTGAATTGGGGCACCTGGGTGGCTCAGTCAGTGAAGCGTTTGCCTTCAGCTTAGGTCATGATCCCAGGGGCCTGGGATTGAGCCCCACATTGGGCTTCCTGCTCAGGGAGAGTCTGCTTCTCCATTCTACTCTCTCACCATAGCTTCCTCTGCTGTGCTCATGCTCTATCTCTCAAATAAATAAATACAATATTAAAAAAATAGTTGAATCATGTTTTAAACCAAGCTGTTGTGCTTTTGAGTCTAACTTATTTGATTTAAAAGTATCTGCTCATTGATTTTGTGAAAATAAAGACCATCCAAAGGAAAACAATCAGAAGCCACTTACTGAGAACTTGCAAAAAAAAAAAAAAAAAAAAGTCATCCATCACTTGTATTTGACAGAGGATTAAGGCAGGTAGAAGAGTGAGACAACTTTATAGTTAAAGAGGGAAGGTTTTAGCTGTGTTTTGATTACAGGTTCTTGGCATGGAGAAGGCTGGAAGTGGGGGTCAGGACATTCAGGTGCTTGGTTTAGGAAACATATTTGAGTTTCTCTGATTATTAGTGCTGTCCTGAAAATCAGGGCAGAGTTTAGGGACATGACAGGCAATGACCACTCTAGCTGTTTCTAGGCTGATCGCTGTGGTTGTAGTTTGTATTCCTTGACTGGTTGCTGCAGAAGTTCTGGGTCAGAATTTTACGGTCATGAATAATTTGGCCATTGTCCACTGGTATATCGACTATCTAACTTCCAACCCCTCCCATGAATGCTAAGTACTCGGACTCATCAAAACCTTTAACACCAGGAATTAAAATGCTTCATTTATAGTAAAACTGTATTTTATACAGTGATGTTGAAATTGACAAATTTTGATTAAACAATTTGAAAAAATGCTATTGAATTCTCAAATTTGGGGCACTTCTCCATGTATATAAAATTATGTGTGTTATCATATTTATTTATCATTGTATGGCTTAATAACACAAAAACTTGTTTTTGCCCAACAGTAGTTTCCTTTATCAATCAACGTTAGACTCTCTAAATCAATCTAAAAATAATAAAATAATAATAATAATTATCACTTTTATTATAAAATTAGAGTAAAGAATGAGTACAGAGTATCAACAATACTAAAAGCTGATTCTTTGAAAAGGTCAACAGACGGTTATAAGCCTGAGCTTACTAAGGTAAATAAAAAGACATCAATTACTAAAATCAGAAATGAAATAGAGGTTATCACTAAAAATCCCACAGGAAAGTAAAGGATAATAAACTATCCTATATCCACAACTGATAAAGTAGTTGAATGGACTGATTCCTTGAAAGTCACCATCTGCCTAAAACACGTAAGAATAGATATTTTGAATCTTTTTAAAGTATCTTATTAATCTTATTGAATCTTATTGAATTAATCTTAATGAATATTATTAAAGTAATTGAATCAATATATAATAACTTTCTAAAACAGATAACACCAAGCTTATAATGAGCTCAAAAATGAATGCTTCCAACCTTTAAATGAAGAAATTATACAAATTATCTACAATCTTATTTACAATATGGAATCAGAGGATATACTTTTCAACCCATGCTGCATGGACAGCACTATGTTAATACTACAGCCAAGTACTTACAAGAAAATTTTGGACCAAATATCACATAATTGTTAGTGCAATATCTTCAATAAAATTTTGGTAATGATGTATTCAAAGAATTATACACCACAACGAAGTCAGATATGCAGCAGGTATGTCAGGATTGAATAGTCAATTAGTATAATCCATCAAATCAAATAGCTGAAACAGAAACAAAATACATGATCATAATAAAAAATTAAAAAGTCTGTTTTAGGCATGATTATCTGTTTTGATTGTGTTGAGTTTGAGAAGTTCTTTTTAGATCCTGGATATCAACCTTTTGTCTGTACTGTCATTTGCAAATATCTTCTCCCAGTCCATGGGTTACCTCTTTATTTTGTGGACTGTTTCCTTTGCTGTGCAGAAGCTTTTGATCTTGATGAAGTCCCAAAAGTTCATTATCACTTACGTTTCCTTTGCCTTTGGAGTCGTATTTTGAAAGAAACTGCTGTGGCTGATATCGAAGAGGTTACTGCCTATGTTCTCCTCTAGCATTCTGATGGATTCCTGCCTCACGTTGAGGTCTTTTATCCATTTCGAGTTTATCTTTGTGCACGGTGTAAAAGAATGGTCGAGTTTCATTCTGCTACATATCGCTGTCCAATTTCCCCAGCACCATTTATTGAAGAAACTCTCTTTTTTTTCACTGCATATTTTTTTTCCCTGCTTTGTCAAAGATAAGCTGACTATAGAGTTGAGGGTCCATATTTGGGCTCTCTACTCTGTTCCACTGGTCTATGTGTCTGTTTTTATGCCAGTACATGCTGTCTTGATGATCACAGCTCGGTAGTAAAGCTTGAAGTCAGGTAACCTGATGTCCCCAGATTTGGTTTTTCTTATTCAACATTTCCTTAGCAATTTGGGGTCTCTTCTGATTCCATACAAATTTTAGGATTATTTTCTACAGCTCTGAAAAATACCGGTGGAATTTTGATTGGAATGGCATCAAAAACAGATTGCTCTATGGATTGCTTTCTCACATTGAGGTCCTTCATCCATTTTGAGTCTATTTTCGTGTGTGGTGTAAGGAAGTGGTCCAATTTCATTTTTCTGCATGTGGCTGTCCAATTTTCTCAGCACCATTTATTGAAGAGACTGTCTTTTTTCCATTGGACATTCTTTACTGCTTTGTTGAAGATTAGATGACCATAGAGTTGAGGGTCTATTTTTGGGCTCTCGATTCTGTGCCACTGATCTATGTGTTTGTGGAGAATGCAGGCAGCAACCTCTTCGACCTCAGCCGCAGCAACATCTTCCTAGGAACATCAGCAAAGGCAAGGGAAACAAGGGCAAAAATGAACTATTGGGATTTCATCAAAATCAAAATCTTTTGCACAGCAAAGGAAACAGTTCACAAAACCAAAAGACAACTGACAGAATGGGAGAAGATATTTGCAAACGACATATCAGATAAAGGGCTAGTGTCCAAAATCTATAAGGAACTTAGCAAACTCAACACCCAAAGAACAAACAATCCAATCAAAAAATGGGCAGAGGACAGGAACAGACATTTCTGCAAAGAAGACATCCAGATGGCCAACAGACACATGAAAAGTGTGCTCCACATCACTCGGCATCAGGGAAATACAAATCAAAACCACAATGAGAGGGGAGGAGTCAAGATGGCAGGGAAGTAGGAGGAGGCACCATTTCAACCTGTACCCTAAAGTGAGCTGATTACCTACCAAAGAACTCCGACCACCCATGAAATCAGCCCGAGATCAGAATTATACACGTCTGGATCTCTACAGGAGCAGAAGACACCAGTGGCAGGTAAAGCAGACTGGGAACATCCGACTGATATCGGAAGATAAACAAAAGGGGGAGAGAGACACCAGAGGAGACCGATCGGAAAGTAACACCCCAGCACAAGAGTGCTCTGCGTCTGGGGACCAGCATTAACTTGGAGTCTGGTTGAAAGCACTCAAAAAACAAACAGCAAAGGATCACTGGGAGTAATAGTGGGAACCTGGGCAGTTAGGGTCAGGGACCTAAGTCCCCGGACCCAGGACAGCCTCCCCTGGCGCGGAGCCAGAGAGAGTGCGGCGGAGAAATCAGGTCTCCGTCCCTGAGCGGCCAGTGCACCTGAACGCCAGCGCGCCCGAGAACAAGTGGGGTCTGGCTCCCATGAGGGGCTGGGAGCCTGGCCAGACGGCAATCCTGAAATGCGCGCGTACCACACCCTCCCTTGGGATAGGTGCTCATAGGCGCTAGTCTGGAGCTCTGGCAGCCGGAGAAACCACACATTCCCAGCCCGGGACAGCGGGAAAATCTCAGTGTGCAATCTCTGCTCCGAACCTCTCTGGCAGTCTGGAGCTGCCTAGACAGACACCGCTGCCCTGGTTTTGGGTACAACGAGGAGCTCCTGCATCCCCAGGGACAGTGACTCAGAACCGACTCTGCCAGCAGCTTTTCCAAAACAGTCTGAGGCTTCTCTCTGAGAGGGAGGTCGGGGTGCAGTTTGCTCTCCTCTAAATCTCCAAAAACCATCAAAAGGTGTCAAGGCGAGAGAAAGCAGATGAAAGAACATAAAAACCCCCAGAGAACAAAAGGCTGAAAAAAACCAGTTTCCTGAAAAAAAAAAGAGCTCACCCCCTTGAGGGGAGCAGGAGGACCTAATTCAGGGAACATCACTGTCTGAAAACCCACGTGGCAGGCCCCTCCCCCAGAAAACCAACCAGGAAGGAAGAAAAAAAAAAAAAGACTACAAGAGAACAATCACCACTACTTCATAAATACAACTTTTATTTTTAACTCTTTACCAATATTCTGGTTCTTTTTTTTTTTATACATACAGATAATTTTTTAACCTATTTACCATAACACCGAGATGTCCAGTACATCAAATTCTTTAATAACCTTCTAACCTGAACTTTTTGATACATACACCCGTGTTTTTCTTTTTTCTATTTTTTAAATTCTTTTTTAATTTTAACTTAGTTTAGTCTAGTTTATTCTTTTTTAATTTTTATTTTCTACTATACATATACAGTTAAACTTCAAGGTAATCCCCTTTCCCCAATCAATGCTACCCCTATAGGCAAACCAGTTTCTAATCCCACTGTAACTTAGGAAAGTTGAGTCCCTTAACAAAAACATCAAGATACCTTCAGGAAGAATCAAAATAACCTTCCTCACCCACACTGAGAATCTATAACCATTCTCCCAATTTTTCCTTCTGTCAGTGTTTCTGTGAATTTGTGTCTGTCCTGATAATATATAAACCTTATACTTGGGGTTCTTTCTGATGAGGTTCTTCCCTTTTTTTTTTTTTTTTTTGCTTATATATACAAATTTTTTTCTCTTGTCATATACTTTTATCACTCTTTTTGTCTGTCTGTTTTTGTTTGTATACTCCACAAATCTTACCTTGTGGCCCATTTGGGCTGAGCCTTCTCTTTTATCTTCCCTTTTTTCCCTATCTCTCTCTCTCTTTTTTTTTCCTTTTATCTTTCCCCTTTTTTTTTCTTTCTTTTTCTCTATTTCTTTTTCTTCTCGTTTTTCTCTCATTTGGGTGGGGAATCCTGATTGCACAGAAGCATTCCAGGGTGCACCTTGACTGCACCACAATCGATAAGTCCAGCTGCATCTGTTTAGTCATCTCTTACCAAAATGACTAGGAGGAGGAATACCCAACAGAAGAAAAATACAGAGGATGGACCTTCTGCAACAGAGCGAATGACTATCGATATAGACAATATGTCAGAAAAGGAATTCAGACTAACAATTATCCAGGCAATAGCTAGGTTGGAGAAAGCCATGGATGACCAAACAGAATTGATTAGGGCAGAACTGAAAGCCACCAGGGATGATGTTCACAATGTTAGGGCAGAACGGAAAGCCACCAGGGATGATGTTCAGAATGCTCTCAATGAGTTCCAATCCAATCTAAATTCTCTAAAAGCTAGGGTAACTGAGACAGAAGATAGAATTAGTGATCTGGAGGACAAACAGATAGAGAGAAAGGATCAGGAGGAAGCCTGGAACAAACAGCTCAGAAGCCACGAAAACAGATTCAGGGAAATAAACGATGCCATGAAACGTTCCAACGTCAGAATTGTTGGAATCCCTGAAGGGGAAGAAAAAGAAAGAAGTCTAGAAGATATAGTGGAAGAAGTTGTCTATGAAAATTTTCCCAATCTCACGAATGGAAACAACATTCATATACTAGAGGCAGAAAGATTTCCTCCAAAGATTTTAGATTCTCGAAAGTCCTCACGGCACCTTATCGTTAGAATGGGGAATTTTGTTTCAAGAGAGACCCTCTTAAAAGCAGCTAGGACAAAGAAGCTTCTTACATACAGAGGAAAGCCCATTAGAATAACGTCAGACCTTTCCACAGAGACCTGGAAAGCCAGGAAGGGCTGGCAAAATATATTCAGAGTACTAAATGAGAAGAACATGCAACCAAGAATACTCTATCCAGCAAGACTGACATTTAAAATGGATGGAGAGATAAAGAGTTTCCAAGACCTGCAAGGCGTAAAAGAGTATGCAAACACCAAGCTGACACTGCAGGAAATATTAAGGGGGGTCCTATAAGAGAGGAAAAATCCTAAGAATATCATTGAACAGAAATACAGAAACAATCTATAGACAGAAAGACTTCAAAGGCAACACGATGTCAATAAAAACCTATCTCTCAATAATCACTCTCAATGTGAATGGCCTAAATGCGCCCATAAAACGACACAGGGTTGCAGATTGGATAAAACGACAGGACCCATCCATATGTTGTCTACAAGAGACCCATTTTGAACCTAAGGATACACCTAGACTGAAAGTGAAGGGATGGAGAAGCATCTTTCATGCCAATGGGCCTCAAAAGAAGGCCGGAGTAGCGATTCTCATATCAGATAAATTAGATTTTAAACTAAAGTCTGTAGTCAGAGATACAGAAGGACACTACATAATTCTTAAAGGGACTATCCGCCAAGACGATCTAACAATTGTGAATATCTATGCCCCCAATATGGGAGCACCCAATTACATAAGAAAACTATTAATCAAGATAAAGAGTCATATTGATACGAATACAATAATAGTAGGAGATCTTAATACGCCTCTCTCAGAAATAGACAGATCATCGAAGCAGAAAATTAATAAAGAAATAAGAGCATTGAATGAAACATTGGACCAGATGGACCTCATCGACGTATACAGAACATTCCACCCGAAAACAACAGAATACTCATTCTTCTCAAGTGCAAATGGAACCTTCTCCAGAATAGACCACATACTGGGTCACAAAGCAGGACTCAACCGATACCAAAAGACGGACATTATTCCCTGCATATTCTCCGATCACAGTGCTTTGAAACTGGAGCTCAATCACAAGGAAAAGTTCAGAAGGAACTCAAACACCTGGAAGCTAAAGACCACCTTGCTTAAGAATGCTTGGATCAACCAGGAGATCAAAGATGAACTTAAACAATTCATGGAAACCAATGAGAATGAAGACACCTCGTTCCAAACCTATGGGATACAGCAAAGGCGGTTCTAAGGGGGAAATACATAGCCATCCAAGCCTCCCTCAAAAACATTGAAAAATCCAGAATACACCAGCTGTCTCTACACCTTAAAGAACTGGAGAATCAACAACAAATCAAACCAACTCCACATGCAAGAAGGGAAATAATCAAGATTAGAGCAGAGATCAATGAGGTAGAAACGAGAGATACAGTAGAACGTATCAATGAAACTAGAAGCTGGTTTTTTGAAAGAATCAATAAGATCGATAAACCATTGGCCACACTAATCCAAAAGAAAAGGGAGAAAGCCCAAATTAATAAAATTATGAATGAAAAGGGAGAGATCACAACTAACACCAAGGAAATAGAGACAATCATCAGAAATTATTACCAACAGTTATATGCCAATAAGCTAAGCAACCTAGATGAAATGGATGCATTCCTGGAAAGCTACAAACACCCAAAATTGAACCAGGAAGAAATTGACAACCTGAATAGACCGATATCTAGTAACGAGATTGAAGCAGTGATCAAAAACCTCCCAAAAAACAAGAGCCCAGGACCTGACGGATTCCCTGGGGAATTCTACCAAACTTTCAAAGAAGAAATAACACCAATTCTCCTGAAGCTGTTCCAAAAAATTGAAGCAGAAGGAAAACTTCCAGACTCTTTTTATGAAGCCAGCATTACCCTGATCCCCAAACCAGGCAAAGACCGTACCAAAAAGGAGAATTTCTGACCAATATCACTGATGAATATGGATGCAAAGATTCTCAACAAGATCCTAGCAAACAGGATCCAGCAGCACATTAAAAGTTTATCCACCATGACCAGGTGGGATTCATCCCTGGGTTGCAAGGTTGGTTCAACATTCGCAAATAAATCAGTGAGATAGAACACATCAATAAGAGAAGAGAGAAGAACCACATGGTCCTCTCCATTGATGCAGAAAAAGCATTCGACAAAATCCAGCATCCGTTCCTGATGAAAACGCTTCAGAGTATAGGGATAGAGGGAACATTCCTGAACTTCCTAAAATCTATCTATGAAAGACCCACAGCAAATATCATCTTCAATGGGAAAAAGCTTGCAGCCTTCCCGTTGAGATCAGGAACACGACAAGGATGCCCACTCTCACCACTCTTGTTCAACATAGTATTAGAAGTTCTAGCAACAGCAATCAGACAACAAAGAGAAATAAAAGGTATCCAAATTGGCAAGGAAGAAGTCAAACTCTCTCTCTTCGCAGATGACATGATTCTTTATATGGAAAACCCCAAAGACTCCACCCCCAAACTACTAGAACTCATACAGCAATTCAGTAACGTGGCAGGATACAAAGTCAATGTACAGAAATCAGTGGCTTTCTTATACACCAACAATGAAAATACAGAAAGGGAAATTAGAGAATCGATTCCATTTACTATAGCACCAAGAACCATAAGATACCTGGGAATAAACCTAACCAAAGAAGTAAAGGACCTGTACTCGAGGAACTACAGAACACTCATGAAAGAAATTGAAGAAGACACAAAAAGATGGAAGACTGTTCCATGCTCTTGGATTGGAAGAATAAACATTGTTAAAATGTCTATACTGCCTAGAGCAATCTATACTTTTAATGCCATTCCGATCAAAATTCCACCGATATTTTTCAAAGAGCTGGAGCAAATAATCCTAAAATTTGTATGGAGCCAGAAGAGACCCCGAATTGCTAAGGAAATGTTGAAAAACAAAAACAAAACTGGCGGCATCACGTTACCCGATTTCAAGCTTTACTACAAAGCTGTGATCACCAAGACAGCGTGGTACTGGCATAAAAACAGACACATAGACCAGTGGAACAGAGTGGAGAGCCCAGATATGGACCCGCAACTCTATGGTCAAATAATCTTCGAAAAAACAGGAAAAAATATTCAATGGAAAAAAGACAGTCTCTTCAATCAATGGTGCTGGGAAAACTGGACAACGATATGTAGAAGAATGAAACTCGACCATTCTCTTACACCGTACACAAAGATAAACTCAAAATGGATAAAAGACCTCAACGTGAGACAGGAATCTCTCAGAATCCTAGAGGAGAACATAGGCAGTAACCTCTTCGATATCAGCCACAACAACTTCTTTCAAGATATGTCTCCAAAGGCCAAGGAAACAAAAGCAAAAATGAACTTTTGGGACTTCATCAAGATCAAAAGCTTCTGCACAGCAAAGGGAACAGTCAGCAAAACAAAAAGGCAACCCACGGAATGGGAGAAGATATTTGCCAATGACAGTACAGACAAAAGGTTGATATCCAGGATCTATCAAGAACTTCTCAAACTCAACACACACAAAACAGATAATCATATCAAAAAATGGGCAGAAGATATGAACAGACACTTCTCCAATGAAGACATACAAATGGCTATCAGGCACATGAAAAAATGTTCATCATCACTAGCCATCAGGGAGATTCAAATTAAAGCAACATTGAGATACCACCTAACACCAGTTAGAATGGCCAAAATTAGCAAGACAGGAAACAACGTGTGTTGGAGAGGATGTGGAGAAAGGGGAACCCTCTTACACTGTTGGTGGGAATGCAAGTTAGTGCAGCCACTTTGGAGAACAGTGTGGAGATTCCTGAAGAAACTAAAAATAGAGCTTCCCTATGACCCTGCAATTGCACTGCTGGGTATTTACCCCAAAGATATAGATGTAGTGAAAAGAAGGGCCATTTGTACCCCAATGTTTATTGCAGCAATTGGTATGGTCGCCAAACTGTGGAAAGAACCAAGATGCCCTTCAACGGATGAATGGATAAGGAAGATGTGGTCCATATACACAATGGAGTATTATGCCTCCATCAGAAAAGATGAATACCCAACTTTTGTAGCAACATGGACGGGACTGGAAGAAATTATGCTGAGCGAAATAAGTCAAGCAGAGAGAGTCAAGTATCATATGGTCTCACTTATTTGTGGAGCATAACAAAGAACATGGAGGACATGGAGAGATGGAGAGGAGAGGGAGTTGAGGGAAAGTGGAAGGGGAGATGAACCATGAGAGACTATGGACTCTGAAAAACAACTAGAGGTTTATGAAGGGGCGGCAGGGGGGTGGGGGTGGGGTGGGAGGTTGAGGAACCAGGTGGTGGGTAATAGGGAGCGCATGTACTGCATGGAGCACTGGGTGTGATGCCAAAACAATGAACACTGTTATGCTGTAAATAAACAAATAAAAATAAATATATATATAAAAAAAAACCACAATGAGATATCACCTCACACCAGTCAGAATGGCTAAAATTAACAAGTCAGGAAATGACAGATGCTGGCGAGGATGTGGAGAAAGGGGAACCCTCCTCCACTGTTGGTGAGAATGCAAGCTGGTGGAACCACTCTGGAAAACAGCATGGAGGTTCCTCAAAATGTTGAAAATAGAAGTACCCTATGACCCAGCAATTGCAGTACTGGGTATTTACCCTAAAGATACAAATGTGGTGTTCCGAAGGGGGACGTGTACCCGAAAGTTTATAGCAGCAATGTCTACAATAGCCAAACTATGGAAAGAACCTAGATGTCCATCAACAGATGAATGGGTAAAGAAGAGGTGGTATATATATACACAATGGAATATTATGCAGCCATCAAAAGAAATGAAATCTTGCCATTTGCGATGACGTGGATGGAACTAGAGGGTATGATGCTTAGTGAAATAAGTCAATCAGAGAAAGACAACTATCATATGATCTCCCTGATATGAGGACGTGGAGATGCAACATGGGGGGTTGGGTGTTAGGAGAAGAATAAATGAAACAAGATGATATTGGGAGGGAGACAAACCATAAATGACTCTTAATCTCACAAAACAAAATGGGGGTTGCTGAGGGGCGGTAGGGTTGGGAGAGGGCGATGGGGTTATGGACATTGGGGAGGGTATGTGCTATGCTGAGTGCTGTGAAGTGTGTAAACCTGGCGATTCACAGACCTGTACCCCTGGGGATAAAAATACATTATATGTTTATTAAAAGAAAAGAAAAAGGAAGGATGAATACCCAACTTTTGTAGCAACGTGGACGGGACTGGAAGTGATTATGTTGAATGAAGTAATTCAAGCAGAGAGAGTCAAGTATCATTTGGTTTCACTTATATTTGGAGCATAACAAATGACATGAAGGACATTGGGAGATGGAGAGGAGAAGGAAGTTGAGGGAAATTGGAAGGGGGGGCGAACCACGGGAGACTATGGACACTGAAAAACAACCTGAGGGTTTTAAAGAGGCGGGGGTGGGAGGTTTGGGGAACCAGGTGGTGGGTAATAGGGAGGGCATGTATTTCATGGAGCACTGGGTGTTGTGCAAAAGCAATGAATAGTGTTACACTGAAAAAATAAATAAATAAATAAATAAATAAATCAGATTGCTCTAGGCAGTATAGATATTTTAACAGAAGACATGATCAGACACTTCTCTAATGAAGACATACAAATGGCTATCAGACACATGAAAAAATCTTCATCATCACTAGCCATCAAGGAGATTCAAATTACAACCACATTGAGATACCACCTTACTGAAGTTAGAATGGCCAAAATTAGCAAGACAGGAAACAATGTGTGTTGGAGAGGATGTGGAGAAAGGGGAACCCTCTTACACTGGGAATGCAAGTTGGTGCAGCCACTCTGGAGAACAGTGTGGAGATTCCTTTCTAAATTAAAAAAAAATAGAGCTTCCCTCTGACCTTGCAATTGCAGTACTGGGTATTTACTGAAAAAATACAGATGTAGTGAAAAGAAGAGCATCTGAACCCCAAAGTTTATAACAGCAATGGCCACGGTCGCCAAACTGTGGAAAGAACCAAGATGCCCTTCAACGGACGAATGGATAAGGAAGATGTGGTCCATATACACGATGGAGTATTATGCCTCCATCAGAAAGGATGAATACACAACGTCTGTATCAACATGGATGGGACTGGAAGAGATTATTCTGAGTGAAAGAAGTCAAGCAGAGAGCAATTCTCATATGGTTTCACTTATTTGTGGAGCATAACAAATAATACGGAGAACATAGGGAGTTGGAGAGGAGAAGGGAGTTGAGGCAAATTGGAAGGGGAGATGAACCATGGAGCCGAGGGACTCTGAAAAATAATCTGAGGGTTTTGAAGGGGCAAGGGTTTGGAATTTGGGGGAGCCAGGTGGTAGGTATTATGGAGGGCCTGTATTGCATGGAGTACTGGCTGTGGTGCATAAACAAGGAATTATCTTATGCTGAAAATAAATAAATAAATAAATAAATAAATAAATAAATAAATAAATAAATGAAATCATAAGAAAATTAAAAGCTTTTGATAAAATACAATGCCTGTTCATGATGAAACTCTGTAAACTAAGAATAGAAAGTAACTTTTTAAAAAAATTTATTTATTTAATTTCAGCACAATAGTACTCATTGTTTTTGCACCACACCCAGTACTCCATGCAATATGTGCCGTCTCTATTATCCACCACCTGGTTCCCTAACCTCCCACCCTCGCCCCTTCAAACCCTCAGGTTGTTTTTCAGAGTCCATAGTCTCTCATGGTTCATCTCCCCTTCCAATTTCCCACAACTCCTTTCTCCTCTCCATCTCCCCATGTCCTCCATGTTCTTTGTTATGCTCCAGAAGTAAGTGAAACAATATGATAATTGACTCTCTCTGCTTGACTTATTTCCCTCAGCATGATCTCTTCCAGTCCTGTCCATGTTGCTACAAAAGTTGGGTATTCATCCTTTCTGACGAGGCATCATACTCCATCGTGTATATCGACCACATCCTCCTTATCCATTCATCCGTTGAAGGGCATCTTGGTTCTTTCCACAGTTTGGCGACCGTGGCCATTGCTGCAATAAACATTGGGGTACAGATGGCTCTTCCTTTCACTACATCTGTATTTTGGGGGTAAATACACAGTAGAGCAGTTGCAGGGTCATAGGGAAGATCTATTTTTAATTTCTGAGGAAACTCCACACTTTTTTTCCAGAGTGGCTGCACCAACTTGCATTCCCACCAACAGTGTAAGAGGGTTCCCCTTTCTCCACAACTTCTCCAACACACATTGTTTCCTGTCTTGCTAATTTTGGCCATTTTAACTGGTGTCAGGTGGTATCTGTGGGTCTCTCATAGATTGATTTTATGAAGTTCAGAAATGTTCCCTCTATCCCTATATTTTGAAGCGTTTTCATCAGGAACGGATGCTGGATTTTGTCAAATGCTTTTTCTGCATCAATTGAGAGGACCATGTGGTTCTTCTCTCTTCTCTTATTGATTTGTTCTATCACACTGATTGATTTGCGAATGTTGAACCAACCTTGCAACCCAGGGATGAATCCCACCTGGTCATGGTGGATAATCTTTTGAATGTGCTACTGGATCCTGTTTGCTAGGATCTGGTTGAGAATCTTAGCATCCATATTCATCAGTGATATTGGTCTGAAATTCTCCTTTTTGGTAGGTTCTTTGCCTGGTTTGGGCATCAGGATAATGCTGGCTTCATACAAAGAGCCTGGATGTTTTCCTTCTGCTTCAATTTTTTTGGAACAGCTTCAGGAGAATTGGTGTTATTTCTTCTTTGCAAGTTTGGTAGAATTCCCCAGGGAATCTGTCAAGTCCTGGGCCCTTGTTTTTTGGGAGGTTTTTGATCACTGCTTCAATCTCGTTACTAATATTGGTCTATTCAGGTTGTCAATTTCTTCCTGGTTCAATTTGGGGAGTGTTTAGTTTTCCAGGAATGCATCCATTTCATCTAGGTTGCTTAACTTATTGGTGTATAACTGTTGGTAATAATTTCTGATGATTTTTTCTATTTCCTTGGTGTTAGTTGTGATCTCTCCCTTTTCATTCATAATTTTATTAATTTAGGCTTTCTCTGTTTTCTTTTGGATTAGTGTGGCCAATGGTTTATCGATCTTATTTATTCTTTCAAAAAACCAGCTTCTAGTTTCATTGATACGTTCTCCTGTATCTCTGTTGTCTACCTCATTGATCTCTGCTCTAATCTTGATTATTTCCCATCTTGCATGTGGAATTGTTTTGATTTGTTGTTGATTCTCCAGTTCCTTAAGGTGTAGAGACAGCTGGAGTATTCTGGATTTTTCAATGTTTTTGAGGGAGGCTTGGATGGCTATGTATTTCCCCCTTAGAACCACCTTTGCTGTATCTCATAGGTTTTGGACCGAAGTGTCTTCATTCTCATTGGTTTCCATGAATTGTTTAAGTTCATCTTTGATCTCCTGGTTGATCTAAGCATTCTTAAGCAAGGTGGTCTTTAGCTTCCAGGTGTTTGAGTTCCTTCTGAACTTTTCCTTGTGATTAAACTCCAGTTTCAAAGCATTGTGTTCTGAGAATATTCAGGGAATAATGTCAGTCTTTTGGTATTGGTTGAGTCCTGCTTTGTGACCGAGTATTTGGTCTATTCTGGAGAATGTTCCATGTGCACTTGAGAAGAATGAGTATTCTTTAGTTTTAGGGTGGAATGTTCTGTATATGTCTATGACGTCCATCTGGTCCAATGTTTCATTCAATGCTCTTATTTCTTTATTGATATTCTGCTTCGATGATCTGTGTATTACTGAGAGAGGCATATTAAGGTTTCTTACTATCAATGTATTCATATCAATGTGACTCTTTATCTTGATTAATAGTTTTCTTATGTAATTGGCTGCTCCCATATTGGCGGCATAGGTATTTAAAGTTGTTAGATCATCTTGGTGGATAGTCCCTTTAAGAACAATGTAGAGTCCTTCTGTATCTCTGACTACAGCATAACAAATGACATGGAGGATATTGTGAGATGGAGAGGAGAAGGAAGTTGGGAGAAATTGGAAGTGGAGTCGAACCATGAGAGACTATGGACTCTGAGAACAACCTGGGGGTTTTGAAGGGGTGGGGGTGTGAGGTTGGGGGAACCAGGTGGTGGGTAATAGGGAGGGCACCTTTTGCATACAGCACTGGGTGTTGTGCAAAAACAATGAATACTGTTATTCTGAAAAAATAAATTAATTAATTAAAAAAATTAAAAAAATCTAATTTATCTGATATGAGAATCACTACCCTGGCCTTCTTCTGAGGCCCATTGGCATGAAAGATGCTTCCCCAGCCCTTCACTTTCTATCTGGGTGTATCCTTTGGTTCAAAATGGGTCTCTTGTAAACAACATATGGATGGGTCCTGTCTTTTTATCCAATCTGCAACCCTGTGTTGTTTTATGGGCGTGTTTAGGCTGTTCACATTGAGAGTGATTATTGATAGATAGGTTGTGATTGACATCATATTACCTTTGAAGTCTTTCTCTCTGTAGATTGTCTCTATATTTCTGTTCAATGATATTGTTAGGATTTTTTCTCATTTATACAACCCCCTTAATATTTCCTGCAATGTTGGCTTGGTGGTTGCATAGTCTTTTAAGCCATGCCAGTCTTGGAAACTCTTTATCTCTCCATCTATTTTGAATGTCAGCCTTGCAGGATAAAGTATTCTCGGCTGCATGTTCTTCTCATTTAGTACTCTGAATATATTTTGCCAGCCCTTCCTGGCTTGGCATGTCTCTGTGGACAGCTCTGATATTATTATAATTGGCTTTCCTCTGTATGTAAGGAGCTTCTTTGTCCTAGCTGCTTTTATGAGGGTCTGTCTAGAAGCATAATTCTTCATTTGAACTATTAGGTGTCGTGAGGACTCTTGAGAATCTAAGATCTTGGGGGGAAACCGCTCTGTCTCTAATACATGAACCTTGTTTCCATTCATGAGAGTGGGAAATTTTCATAGACAAGTTGTACCATTACATCTTCTAGACTTCTTTCTTTTTTCTCCCCTTCAGGGATTCCAATAATTCTGATGTTGGAATGTTTCATGGCATCATTTATTCCCCTGATTCTGTTTTCATGGCTTCTGAGCTGTTTGTTCCAGGTTTCCTCCTCATCCTTTCTCTCTATCTGTTTGTCCTCCAGACCACTAGCTCTATCTTCTGCCTCAGGTTCCCTAAATTTTAGATAATTTAGATTAGATTGGAACTCATTGAGAGCATTTTGAACATCATCCCTGGTGGCTTTCAGTTCTGCCCTAACATTGTGAACATCATCCCTGGTGGCTTTCAGTCCTGCCCTAATCAATTCTGTTTGGTCATCCATGGCTTTCTCCAACCTAGCTATTGCCTTATAATTGTTAGCCTGAACTGCTTTTCTGACATATTGACTATGTTGATAGCCATTGGCTCTGTTGCAGAAGGTCCATCCTCTGGATTTTTCTCCTGTTGGGAATTCCTCCTCCTAACCATTTCGGTAAGAAATGACTGAACAGATGCAGCTGGATGTATCAATTGTGGTGCAGTCAAGGTGCACCCTGGAACACTCCTGTGCAATCAGGATTCCCCAACCAAATGGGAGAAAAAAGAAAAGAAAAAGAAATAGAGAAGAAAGAGAAAAAAAAAAAAGAAAGAAAAGATAAGATAAAAACAAAAAGAGAGAAAGAGAGAGAGAGACAGGAAAAAAAGGAAGATAAAAGAGAAGGCTCAGCCCAAATGGGCCCCAATGTAAGATTTATGAAGTATAGAAACAAAAATAGACAAACAAAAAGACTGATAAATGTATATGACGAAGGAAAAAAAATTTATATGTATAAAAGCAAAAAAAAAAAAAAGAACCCATGTATAATATTTATATACTATCAGGATAAACACAAATACACAGAAACACTGGCAGAAGGGAAAGATGGGAGAGTGTTTATAAATTCTCAGTGTGGGCGAGGAAGTTTATTTTGATTCTTCCTGAAGGTATCTTGATGTTTTTGTTAAGGGACTCAACTTTCCTAAGTTACAGGGGGATTAGAAACTGGTTTGCCTATAGGGGTAGCATTGATTGGGGGAAGGGGATTAGCTTGAAGTTTAACTCTATATGTATAGTAGAAAATAAAAATTAAAAAAGAATAACTAGTCTAAACTAAATTAAAATTAAAAAAATTAAAAAAATAGAAAAGCAAAAGGTAAACACGGGTGTATGTATCAAAAAGTTCAGGTTAGAAGGTTATTAAGGAATTTGATGTACTGGACATCTCAGTGTGATGGTAAATAGGTTAAAAAATTATCTCTATGTATAAAAAAAAAACCAGAATATTGATAAAGACTTAACAATAAAAGTTTTATTTATGAAGTAGTGGTGGTTGTTCTCTTGTCATCTTCTTTTTTTTTTCTTCATTCCTGGTTGGTTTTCTGGGTGAGGGGCCTGCCACGTGGGTTTTCAGACAATGATGTTCCCTGAGTTAGGTCCTCCCGCCCCCCTCAAGGGGGTGGGCTCTGAGGAAACCGTATTTTTTTTTTCAGGGTTTTGTTCCCTGGAGGTTTTTATGTTCTTTCATCTGTTTTCTCTCATCTTGACAGCTTTTGATGGTTTTGGAGGTTTAGAGGAGAGCAAAGTGCACCCAGTCCTCCCTCTCAGAGAGAAGCCTAAAAACTAAAAACTAAAAAATTCTGATGACCAAAAACAAAGGAGGAATAAATGAATATTCCTTGTTCATGAATAGGGAGATTTAATATTGTCATAATGTCTGTTCTTTGCAAATGGAAACATAGATTTAATGGAATCCAAATCAAAGCCCACCAAGTTATTTTGTGCAGGTTAATAAATTCATTCCAAACTTAATATGAAAGATATATGACACCAAGTAGCTAGAACCAATATTGAAGAAGAGCAAAGTTGGAGAGCTGACATATCCAAGTTTAAGACATATATTATAAAATTTCAGTACTTCGGATGGCTTGATATTGATGAAAGAATAGATGGGTTAATGGAACAGAACAGAAAGTCCAAAATAGACCCAACTAAATATATCCAACTTGTCTTTGATAGAAGAGCAAAGGCAATACAAGAGACCATAAACCATCTTTTCAACAAATGTCACAGGAGACACAGCGACATCCACATTTGAAAAGAAAAGGGAAGGGAAGGGAGGAATGGAAGGGAAAAAGGAAGGAAGGTAGGAAGGAAGGAAGGAATGATGAAGGAAGAGAAGGAGGGAGGAAGGAATGAAGGAAAGAAGGATGGAGATAAGGAAAGAAGGAGGGAGGGAAAGAATGAAGGGAGGAAGAAAGTGTGGAATGAAATAGAGATCAACACAAAAATAAACTCTGAATGTATCATATAGGTGATATAAAATGTGAAGCTATAAAATCCCTATAAGACAACATATGGAATCATATTAATAATCTTAGGTATAGGGATAGATTAGAAACTCCAACAAAGACATAATCCACAAAAGAAGTAATCAATAACTAAAATTCAATATAGGAAAACTTCTGCTGTTTGAGAGAAAATATTAAAAAACAATGAGAAGACATGAGTTGGAAAAAAATTGTAAAAGATATATTTAAAAAAGGAGTAGTACCCAATATTCAAAGAAACCATAAAAAGGGAACAACTCAATTTAAAAATGTCCACAGATCTATAGAGATGCCTATCCTAAAAAGATATAAAGATGGTAAATTTGTCTATGAAAAGATGCTGCAGATTATAGGTCATCAGGAACATGCATATTAAAACAACAAAGTACTAGTACTACAGTGTTATTAGAATGGCTTTATTTTTTTAAAGAGTTTTATTTATTTATTTATTTGTCAGAGAGAGATCACAAGTAGACAGAGAGGCAGGCAGAGAGAGAGAGAGAGAGGGAAGCAGGCTCCCTGCTGAGCAGAGAACCCGATGTGGGACTCGATCCCAGGACCCTGAGATCATGACTTGAGCCGAAGGCAGCGGCTTAACCCACTGAGCCACCCAGGTGCCCCTAGAATGGCTTTAAAAGCACAACACTGACAACACCAAAACTGACAAAGAGGTGCTATACAAATTCCATTCATTGCATGTGAAATATAAAATGGTCCAGCCACTTTTCAAGTAGTTTAGGAGTTTCCTTTTTTTTTTTTTTAAACTAAACATACACTTATAATATGACCTGGCAGCAGTCCTCCTTTGTTTATATGCAAATACGTTGAAAATTTATGTCTAAATCGTATTGCTTATAATTGCCAAAGTTACAGGATTCAACTAAGGCATCCTTTCATAGTTGAATAAATACATAAACTTAGGTACATTTGGACAATGGAATATAATTCAGTGTTAAGAAGAAATAAGCTGTGAAGGTATGACAAGACATGAAAGAATTTAAAATGTATGCTCCCCAATGAAAAAAACGTCATTCTAAAAAGTTCTAGAAAAAGCAAAACTATGGAGACCAAAAAGAGCAGTAACTTCTAGAGAGTAAGTATGTAATACAAAGAAGGGAAAAATAGCAGAGCCCGGAGGATTTGGGATGCAGTGAAACTATTCTGTATGATACTAAAATGGTGGGTGCATGATGTACATTTGTCAAGACTTACAGAATGCATACCACTAAAAAATGAACTGTAATTAAAATTATGGCCTGGGAATGATAATGATGTGTCAGTATCTCTATTGTACCTCTATTGTAGCAAATGTACTACAGTGGTACAGGATGAAAACAGTGGGGAGGTTATATGTGTGTGTTAATAGGTAGTGTGTGGGAATTCTGTTCTTGGTATTCAATTTGGTCATAAACCTAAAACTGCTCTATAGATAAAATCTATTTATTTTAAAAATATGAATATGGGGGCACCTGGGTGGCTCAGTGGGTTAAGCCGCTGCCTTTGGCTCGGGTCATGATCTCAGGGTCCTGGGATCGAGTCCCGCATCGGGCTCTCTGCTCAGCGGGGAGTCTGCTTCCCTCTCTCTCTCTCTGCCTGCCTCTCCATCTACTTGTGATCTCTCTCTGTCAAATAAATAAATAAAATCTTAAAAAAAAATATATGAATATGACCTGTGGCTCATGCAAAGATTAAAAAAAAAATACCTGTAATTCTAAAATATCTTACTTGACTCACTTACATATTCTCCTTATCTTACTTTAATCAGGTACCTGATTTCTCTTTCAGTAGCTCTGACTATTGTTGATACAATGCCCTGCTTTGCTTTGGATGGTCAGTGGATTTTAAACTCTTTCCTAGATGCTACCCTTTGCTCAGTGATTAGATTATGATAATGAAAGGTCTGATAGGATTTTGCATCTTACTTGGTGGTAGTGTGCTTTTGGCTGCCCACATAACCCTGGGACTTTGACTGGTTAAAGGGTTTGCATTCATCTGGGAGGATTTATGAATTTCAATATATTGCTATGTTGCAATATTTATAGCCATCAATGCCTTACTAGCATGAAATGTAATGCATCTCCTTAAAATGACATCTTAACCTATAACTCTGAGATTTGGGCCAACTGGGAGAATGACGATTTTCTTGGCCAGTGTTTCTTCTCTTTTAACTTTTTTGCAAAGTATTTAAAAAGTTACTGGTGTATTGTTTTCTACCCTGAAAACTTAAGTCTGCTAACAATTAAATTAAAAATTAAGTAAAACAATGTGCCGACATGAAGGGGGGATATCTTGGAAAAAATGCCTATGGTTTAAGGAGAAACGCTTTGCCCCAAAGAGTTTCATTTTGATAATGTGCCTTTATTCCCTCACAAAACAGAATTAGTTTTCACATTCAGGATAATTTTCCCAGTGTTCACACGCTGCAGATATGAGACATTGTGAAAATTATCCTATGTGAAACAAAGGACTTAAGAGTTGAACATTCTGAAGTAAACCAGGTCTTCTCAAAAGCACAAAAGCAACTCTTCAGCAATCCTTGTAACCATTCTCTATGGGGCCCAGAACCCCTTTGGCTTGGACATTTTATGTTGTGGTATTACGGCCCCATGAGGCCTAAAAAGCCAGGTTCCAGATTCAAGAAAGTCCAGAGCAGTGCTCTGTTCTCATTCCCTGCTCCCATGTTTTGCTGTGCAAATTGATTTAATGCTGAGTTCTCACCTTCCATCTTTTCCTCCACATGTAAGTGAAATCTATGGTATTTGTCAACTATATTTCCAGTGAGTTCACGCGAGACTTTGTAGTACAATAAGTATGGTTACACATAAGTGCACACATGAATTTGCCAGAAAACCATAGGGAGTTCCTGTCGCCCCTCAAAAAAACACGGCCTGTTTTTTTTTCAGATCTTTCAGATCTGACATGCGTTATGTTCCTGGGTGGCATAGTCAGTTAAGCTTCCAGCTGCTGATGTCAGCTCAGGTCATGATCTCAGGGTCCTGAGATTGAGCCCTGCATCTGGCCCTGCCTTGAGCATGCAGTCTGCTTGAGATTCTCTCTCTCTCTCTCTCTCTTCCCCTGTTCCTCTGTCCCTCCCCCCACCCCTGCCCCTTTATTTCCCTGTCCAAAATCAAAACAAACAAATAAATAGATATGACATGCAACCATTTGAAATTTAGGAAGTCAACAGGCCTGCATGAAGATTACTTCTAGAAGTGTATGAGCATGATTTTTTTTGGTTTTGTTTTTGTTTTTGTTTTTGTTTTTTTTTAACCAAAGAAATAGTTCTTTCATACATGCAAAGCAGTAACTTCTCTAATTGAGGTATCCTTTTTTAGATCACTTAGTTGCTTTTTCACACTAAGGGGACATCTTTTAGATAATCCTTTTAGAGTTTACTCCAGATTTTTGTTCTTAGCAAATTACAATTGACCCCTGCACAACATCGATTTGAATTGCACAGGCTCAATTATATGCAGGCTTTTCCACAATCCAGTACTGTAAACTGTATTTTCTCTTCCTTTTGATTTTCTTAATAACACTTCCCTCCAGCCTATTCTATTAACAAATTTGTATCAGACACATACATACTAACTATGTGTTAATTGGCTATGTTCTTGGTAAGTCTTTCAATCATCAGCAGGTTATTGGCAGTTACATTTTGGGGAAGTCAAAAGTTATATGTGGACTTTGAAATGTGAGGCAGTTCAGCCTCCTTAGACATCACATTTTAAAGGGTCAATTATATATATCACATATATAATATATATATTGTAATTTAACATTTTAGTAAAGCAGTTAATACTAGCCCTGAAACCAGAAAAATCATTAATTTGTCCCAGGAAAACATGTTCTATTCTTAGATAGTTATTTTTCACTGATTTTCAAATCACATATTACTATGCAGTAATTATCAAGATTCATTGTATGATCATATTATATTAGAAAGGCCACATTACATCAGAAAGGAAGTAAGTGCTTGTCTCTAGCAGGAATGTATGTGAAGAACCATCTTTGCCATCTTCTGTAGTTCATGGCTTATAAATGCTTAATAAGTGAGGCTTATTAATTATTAAATTAATTATTAAATTTATTTTTAAATAAATTGTTAAATGTATTTAAATTATTAATAAGATCAGTGTTGTTTATTGAATCCAAAAGAATGTTTCTATTTAATTAAACTAAAAATTATTGTCATTATAATTGTATCAATATGCATATAATGTCCATATAATTCTGACATTAAAAAACTTGAAATGGGGTGCCTGGGTGGCTCAGTGGGTTAAAGCCTCTGCCTTTGTCTCAGGTCATGATCTCACAAGTCCCGCATTGGGCTCTCTGCTCAGTGGGGAGCCTGCTTCCCTACCAATCTCTCTGCTTGCCTCTCTGCCTGCTTGTGATCTCTGTCTGTCAAATAAATAAAACTTGAAAGGCCTTTGTATTCCTGGCATATTATTTTCTTTATGGAAATGACCCATTTTGGTTCTGTACGTTAATTCAAAAAATGAAATTATTTTGCATATTTAAAAAAAAGTATTACTAACAGTTAAGATTTATTTTCAATGTTTCTACTCGGTTATTTTTACATTTCACCCACAATCTACAAAAAATGTTTACATTCTTTTCAGCATTTCAGTTTGAAAAACAGTGCAATTCAATTTGACCCTTGATAATTGTTCTTATAGTACTTTGTTCTAATAATAAATTGTAAATGTGTGGTTTGTGAGTATGTGGTGTTTAGTCATCATTTCATCCTAAGGTATTTATTTGCATAGACACATACTAATGGTACATGAGTATTTTTTTTCAATTATTTGACTTAAGCTTTAACTTGAAGGTATCTTAGAGATGCTTCATGCTGACCAATAAGGGAATACATGTGTTCCAACATCTTAGACTTTAGAATTTTCTATATCTTTCTCTGCTTTTTATTTACTTTTTGTATTGAAGTACATGCCAAGTTATCTTAATTTTGGGTGTACGACATTGTGATTCAACATTTCTATACATTACAAACCAATCACCATTGGAGTAGTTACTATCAATCACCATATAATAATAGTCATTGCAATATCACTGTCCATATTTCCTGCATTATGCTTAACACCCCTGTGGTTTATTTTATAACCAGAAGTTTGTAACTCTTAGTCTCTTTCACCTAAGCCTTTCATCTTTCACCTTTGCCCATTCATTCACCTGCCTCCCTTCTCAGAAACAAGTTTATTCCCTGTGTTTATGAGTCTGTTTTATGTTGTTTGATTATGTCTTTTGTTTTTTTAGGTTCCACGTGTAAGTGAAATCCATGGTATTTGTCTATCTCTCACTTATTTCACTTAGCATAATATCCTCTTGGTCAGTCTCCATCAAAAATGACAAGATGGGGGGGAGCAAGATGGCGGGGAAGTAGGAGGAGGCACCATTTCAACCTGTACCCTAAAGTGAGCTGATTACCTACCAAAGAACTCCGACCACCCATGAAATCAGCCTGAGATCAGAATTATACACGTCTGGATCTCTACTGGAGCAGAAGACGCCAGTGGCAGGTAAAGCAGACTGGGAACATCCGACTGATATCGGAAGATAAACAAAAGGGGGAGGGAGCCACCAGAGGTGACCGATTGGAAAGTAACACCCCAACACGAGAGTACTCTGCATCTGGGGACCAGCATTAACTTGGAGTCTGGTTGAAAGCACTCAAAAAACAAACAGCAAAGGATTGCGGTGGGGGGGGTAATAGTGGGAACCTGGGCAGTTAGGGTCAGGGACCTAAGTCCCCGGACCCAGGACAGCCTCCCCTGGCGCGGAGCCAGAGAGAGTGCGGCGGAGAAATCAGGTCTCGGTACCTGAGCCGCGAGTGCACCTGAATGCCAGCGCGCCTGAGAACGAGTGGGGTCTGGCTTCCATGAGGGGCTGGGAGCCTGGCCTGACGGCAATCCTGAAATGCGCGCGTCCCACACCCTCCCTTGGGATAGGTGCTCATAGGCGCTAGCCTGGAGCTCTGGCAGCAGGAAAAACCAGACATTCCCAGCCCGGGACAGCGGGAAAATCTCAGTGCACGATCTCTGCTCCGAACCTCTCTGGCGGTCTGGAGCTGCCTAGACAGCCACAGCTGCCCTGGTTTTGGGCACAACGAGGAGCTCCTGCATCCCCAGGGACAGTGACCCAGAACCAACTCTGCCAGCAGCTTTTGCAAAAACAGTCTGAGGCTTCTCTCTGAGAGGGAGGTTGGGGTGCTGTTTGCTCTCCTCTAAACCTCCAAAAACCATCAAAAGCTGTCAAGGCGAGAGAAAGCAGATGAAAGAACATAAAAACCCCCAGAGAACAAAAGACTGAAAAAAAAAAAAAAAAAAACAGTTTCCTGAAAAAAAAAGAGCTCACCCCCTTGAGGGGAGTGGGAGGACCTAACTCAGGGAACATCATTGTCTGAAAACCCACGTGGCAGGCCCCTCCCCCAGAAAACCAACCAGGAAGGAAGGAAAAAAAAAAAAAAGACTACAAGAGAACAACCACCACTACTTCATAAATACAACTTTTATTTTTAACCCTTTACCAATATTCTGGTTCTTTTTTTTTATACATACAGATAATTTTTTAACCTATTTACCATCACACTGAGATGTCCAGTACATCAAATTCTTTAATAACCTTCTAACCTGAACTTTTTGATACATACACCCGTGTTTTTCTTTTGTTTTTCTATTTTTTTAATTTTAACTTAGTTTAGTCTAGTTTATTCTTTTTTTAATTTTTATTTTCTACTATACATATAGAGTTAAACTTCAAGGTAACCCCCTTTCCCCAATCAATGCTACCCCTATAGGCAAACCAGTTTCTAATCCCCCTGTAACTTAGGAAAGTTGAGTCCCTTAACAAAAACATCAAGATACCTTCAGGAAGAATCAAAATAACCTTCCTCACCCACACTGAGAATCTATAACCATTCTCCCAATTTTTCCTTCTGTCAGTGTTTCTGTGAATTTGTGTCTGTCCTGACAATATATAAATCTTATACTTGGGGTTCTTTCTGAGGAGGTTTTTCCCTTTTTTTGGCTTATATATACATATTTTTTTCTCTTGTCATATACTTTTATCACTCTTTTTGTCTGTCTGTTTTTGTTTGTATACTCCACAAATCTTACCTTGTGGCCCATTTGGGCTGAGCCTTCTCTTGTATCTTCCCTTTTTTTCCTATCTCTCTCTCTCTCTTTTTTTTTTCTTCCTTTTTTCTTTCCCCTCTTTTTTTCTTTCTTCTTCTCTATTTCTTTTTCTTTTCTTTATTCTCTCATTTGGGTGGGGAATCCTGATTGCACAGAAGCGTTCCAGGGTGCACATTGACTGCACCACAATCGATAAGTCCAGCTGCATCTGATTAGTCATCTCTTACCAAAATGACTAGGAGGAGGAATACCCAACAGAAGAAAAATACAGAGGATGGGCCTTCTGCAACAGAACTAATGGCTATCGACATAGACAATATGTCAGAAAAGGAATTCAGACTAACAATTATCCAGGCAATAGCTAGGTTGGAGAAAGCCATGGATGACCAAACAGAATTGATTAGGGCAGAACTGAAAGCCACCAGGGATGATGTTCACAATGTTAGGGCAGAACTGAAAGCCACCAGGGATGATGTTCAAAATGCTCTCAATGAGTTCCAATCCAATCTAAATTCTCTAAAAGCTAGGGTAACTGAGACAGAAGATAGAATTAGTGATCTGGAGGACAAACAGATAGAGAGAAAGGATCAGGAGGAAGCCTGGAACAAACAGCTCAGAAGCCACGAAAACAGATTCAGGGAAATAAACGATGCCATGAAACGTTCCAACGTCAGAATTGTTGGAATCCCTGAAGGGGAAGAAAAAGAAAGAAGTCTAGAAGATATAGTGGAAGAAGTTGTCTATGAAAATTTTCCCAATCTCACGAATGGAAACAACGTTCATGTACTAGAGGCAGAAAGATCTCCTCCCAAGATTTTAGATTCTCGAAAGTCCTCACGGCACCTTATAGTTAAAATGGGGAATTATGTTTCAAGAGAGACCCTCTTAAAAGCAGCTAGGACAAAGAAGCTTCTTACATACAGAGGAAAGCCCATTAGAATAACGTCAGACCTTTCCACAGAGACCTGGAAAGCCAGGAAGGGCTGGCAAAATATATTCAGAGTACTAAATGAGAAGAACATGCAACCAAGAATACTCTATCCAGCAAGACTGACATTTAAAATGGATGGAGAGATAAAGAGTTTCCAAGACCAGCAAGGCTTAAAAGACTATGCAACCACCAAGCCGACACTGCAGGAAATATTAAGGGGGGTCCTATAAAAGAGAAAAAATCCTAAGAATATCATTGAACAGAAATATAGAAACAATCTATAGAGAGAAAGACTTCAAAGGCAACACGATGTCAATAAAAACCTATCTCTCAATAATCACTCTCAATGTGAATGGCCTAAATGCGCCCATAAAATGACACAGGGTTGCAGATTGGATAAAACGACAGGACCCATCCATATGTTGTCTACAAGAGACCCATTTTGAACCTAAGGATACACCCAGACTGAAAGTGAAGGGATGGAGAAGCATCTTCCATGCCAATGGGCCTCAAAAGAAGGCCGGAGTAGCAATTCTCATATCAGATAAATTAGATTTTAAACTAAGGACTGTAGTCAGAGATACAGAAGGACACTACATAATTCTTAAAGGGACTATCCGCCAAGACGATCTAACAATTGTGAATATCTATGCCCCCAATATGGGAGCACCCAATTACGTAAGAAAACTATTAATCAAGATAAAGAGCCATATTGATACGAATACAATAATAGTAGGAGATCTTAATACGCCTCTCTCAGAAATAGACAGATCATCGAAGCAGAAAATTAATAAAGAAATAAGAGCATTGAATGAAACATTGGACCAGATGGACCTCATAGACATATACAGAACATTCCACCCTAAAACAACAGAATACTCATTCTTCTCAAGTGCACATGGAACCTTCTCCAGAATAGACCACATACTGGGTCACAAAGCAGGACTCAACCGATACCAAAAGACTGACATTATTCCCTGCATATTCTCAGATCACAATGCTTTGAAACTGGAGCTCAATCACAAGGAAAAGTTCAGAAGGAACTCAAACACCTGGAAGCTAAAGACCACCTTGCTTAAGAATGCTTGGATCAACCAGGAGATCAAAGATGAACTTAAACAATTCATGGAAACCAATGAGAATGAAGACACCTCGGTCCAAAACCTATGGGATACAGCAAAGGCGGTTCTAAGGGGGAAATACATAGCCATCCAAGCCTCCCTCAAAAACATTGAAAAATCCAGAATACACCAGCTGTCTCTACACCTTAAAGAACTGGAGAATCAACAACAAATCAAACCAACTCCACATGCAAGAAGGGAAATAATCAAGATTAGAGCAGAGATCAATGAGGTAGAAACGAGAGATACAGTAGAACGTATCAATGAAACTAGAAGCTGGTTTTTTGAAAGAATCAATAAGATCGATAAACCATTGGCCACACTAATCCAAAAGAAAACAGAGAAAGCCCAAATTAATAAAATTATGAATGAAAAGGGAGAGATCACAACTAACACCAAGGAAATAGAAACAATCATCAGAAATTATTACCAAGAGTTATATGCCAATAAACTAAGCAACCTAGATGAAATGGATGCATTCCTGGAAAGCTACAAACTCCCAAAATTGAACCAGGAAGAAATTGACAACCTGAATAGACCGATATCTAGTAATGAGTTGAAGCAGTGATCAAAAACCTCCCAAAAAACAAGAGCCCAGGACCTGACGGATTCCCTGGGGAATTCTACCAAACTTTCAAAGAAGAAATAACACCAATTCTCCTGAAGCTGTTCCAAAAAATTGAAGCAGAACGACAACTTCCAGACTCTTTTTATGAAGCCAGCATTACCCTGATCCCCAAACCAGGCAAAGACCCTACCAAAAAGGAGAATTTCAGACCAATATCACTGATGAATATGGATGCAAAGATTCTCAACAAGATCCTAGCAAACAGGATCCAGCAGCACATTAAAAAGATTATCCACCATGACCAGGTGGGATTCATCCCTGGGTTGCAAGGTTGGTTCAACATTCGCAAATCAATCAGTGTGATAGAACAAATCAATAAGAGACGAGAGAAGAACCACATGGTCCTCTCAATTGATGCAGAAAAAGCATTTGACAAAATCCAGCATCCGTTCCTGATGAAAACGCTTCAAAGTATAGGGATAGAGGGAACATTCCTGAACTTCATAAAATCTATCTATGAAAGACCCACAGCAAATATCATCCTCAATGGGAAAAAGCTTGCAGCCTTCCCGTTGAGATCAGGAACACGACAAGGATGCCCACTCTCACCACTCTTGTTCAACATAGTATTAGAAGTTCTAGCAACGGCAATCAGACAACAAAGAGAAATCAAAGGTATCCAAATTGGCAAGGAAGAAGTCAAACTCTCTCTCTTCGCAGATGACATGATTCTTTATATGGAAAACCCCAAAGACTCCACCCCCAAACTACTAGAACTCATACAGCAATTCAGTAACGTGGCAGGAGACAAAGTCAATGTACAGAAATCAGTGGCTTTCTTATACACCAACAATGAAAATACAGAAAGGGAAATTAGAGAATCGATTCCATTTACTATAGCACCAAGAACCATAAGATACCTGGGCATAAACCTAACCAAAGAAGTAAAGGACCTGTGCTCGAGGAACTACAGAACACTCATGAAAGAAATTGAAGAAGACACAAAAAGATGGAAGACTGTTCCATGCTCTTGGATTGGAAGAATAAACACTGTTAAAATGTCTATACTGCCTAGAGCAATCTATACTTTTAATGCCATTCCGATCAAAATTCCACCGATATTTTTCAAAGAGCTGGAGCAAATAATCCTAAAATTTGTATGGAGCCAGAAGAGACCCCGAATTGCCAAGGAAATGTTGAAAAACAAAAACAAAACTGGCAGCATCACGTTACCCGATTTCAAGCTTTACTACAAAGCTGTGATCACCAAGACAGCGTGGTACTGGCATAAAAACAGACACATAGACCAGTGGAACAGAGTGGAGAGCCCAGATATGGACCCTCAACTCTATGGTCAAATAATCTTCGACAAAACAGGAAAAAATATACAGTGGAAAAAAGACAGTCTCTTCAATAAATGGTGCTGGGAAAACTGGACAGCGATATGTAGAAGAATGAAACTCGACCATTCTCTTACACCGTTCACAAAGATAAACTCGAAATGGATAAAAGACCTCAACGTGAGACAGGAATCTCTCAGAATCCTAGAGGAGATCATAGGCAGTAACCTCTTCGATATCAGCCACAGCAACTTCTTTCAAGATAAGTCTCCAAAGGCCAAGGAAACAAAAGCAAAAATGAACTTTTGGGACTTCATCAAGATCAAAAGCTTCTGCACAGCAAAGGAAACAGTCAACAAAACAAAGAGGCAACCCACGGAATGGGAGAAGATATTTGCAAATGACAGTACAGACAAAAGGTTGATATCCAGGATCTACAAAGAACTTCTCAAACTCAACACACACAAAACAGATAATCATATCAAAAAATGGGCAGAAGATATGAATAGACACTTCTCCAACGAAGACATACAAATGGCTATCAGACACATGAAAAAATGTTCATCATCACTAGCCATCAGGGAGATTCAAATTAAAACAACATTGAGATACCACCTGACACCAGTTAGAATGGCCAAAATTAGCAAGACAGGAAACAACGTGTGCTGGAGAGGATGTGGAGAAAGGGGAACCCTCTTACACTGTTGGTGGGAATGCAAGTTAGTGCAGCCACTTTGGAGAACAGTGTGGAGATTCCTGAAGAAATTAAAAATAGAGCTTCCCTATGACCCTGCAATTGCACTGCTGGGTATTTACCCCAAAGATACAGATGTAGTGAAAAGAAGGGCCATTTGTACCCCAATGTTTATTGCAGCAATGGCTACGGTCGCCAAAATGTGGAAAGAACCAAGATGCCCTTCAACGGATGAATGGATAAGGAAGATGTGGTCCATATACACAATGGAGTATTATGCCTCCATCAGAAAGGACGAATACCCAACTTTTGTAGCAACATGGACAGGACTGGAAGAAATTATGCTGAGCGAAATAAGTCAAGCAGAGAGAGTCAAGTATCATATGGTCTCACTTATTTGTGGAGCATAACAAATAACATGGAGGACATGGGGAGATGGAGAGGAGAGGGAGTTGAGGGAAACTGGAAGGGGAGATGAACCATGAGAGACTATGGACTCTGAAAAACAACCAGAGGGTTATGAAGGGGCGGCGGGAGGGGGTGGGGTGGGGTGGGAGGTTGAGGAACCAGGTGGTGGGTAATAGGGAGGGCACGTACTGCATGGAGCACTGGGTGTGATGCCAAAACAATGAACACTGTTATGCTGTAAATAAGCAAATAAAAATAAATAAATTAATTAAAAAAAAAGAAATTAAAAAAAAATGACAAGATGTAGGTTTTTTTTTTAATTGCTTAGGATTATTTCATTGAGTATTATTTCATATATATAATATATAATATATATAATTAATGGAATATGTATATATTCCATTAATTTAGCAGGGGATATAGACATATATTGGCTATTGTAAATAATGCTGCAATCAGCACGCAGGTGCATATGCATGTATCTTTTCATATTGGTGGTTTTGTTTTCTTAGAATATACACCCAAAAGTGGAATACTAGATTATATTGTAATTCTGTTTCTATTTTCAATTTTCCAAGGACACTACACAGTGTTTTCCACAGTGGATGCATGAATTCTTGTTCTCAAAACCAGTGTACAAATTCTCACTTTCCTCACATCTTTGACAGCATCCACAACTTCGTGGTGGTTTGATTTTTTTAATACTAGCATTCTGACTGAGGTAAAGTGATATTTCACTTTATTTTGCTGTTGTTTACCCAAGTGTAACTTAGATTCAGTGTTGTGGTAGTTTTAGGTGTACAATAAAATTGTTCAACAATTCTATACACTAGACAATGGTCATCATAATAAGTGTTCTCTTTTCTAAAGATTTATTTATTTGTTTGCTTGCTTGTTTGTTTATTTGAGAGAGAGAGAGAGAGAGAGAGAGAGAGAATCTCAAGCAGGCTCCCTGATGGGCCTGGACCCTGACATGGTGCAACCCTGAGATCATGACCTGAGCTGAAATCAAGAGTTGGCAACCTACCTGACTGAGCCCCTCAGGCACTCACACCTTTCCATTTTTAAACATAACATGTTTGACTTCATCTGTACAGTCAGTTATAGAATAATCATCCTTGTATTTCAATAAAGCTTTATCCAACAGATATAATAGTCCATGCCTTGTCTCCTACGAAGGTTAACTTTTGCATGTGAAGCATAATTTCAAAATGCTATTTCAAAAATATCACTAACTTATTTCTGACTTTTAAGGCTATTTTGTCTCAAGATGCATGGGTGGCTCAGTGGGTTAAGCATCACGCTCTTGATTTCAGCTTAGAACTTGATCTCAGGGTCATGAATTCAAGCCCTGCTTAGGACTCCTCAAGGGACCTAATTTTAAATAAACAAATAAATAGTCCATTTTGTCTCATAGCAGATATTGCTACCCCAATTTCCTTTTTGTCTCTATTTGCATGAAATGCTTTTTTCAATCCTTTCATTTTCAGACTATATGTGTCTTAGGTCTGAAGTCAGTCTGTTGTAGATAGCATATAGATGGCCTTACTTTCTTTGAATCCATTCAGTCACCTTATATATTTTTACTAAAAAACTCACATTTAAAATAGTTGATATTATATATATTTATTGCCATATTGCTTATTGTATTCTGCCTTTTTAAAAAAAATTCTGCTGAATCTTTACTTTTTCTTGCTCTCTTCCGTCATGATTTGATGACTTTTTAAAATTATGTTTGGAGTCATTTTTCCTTTATTTATTTTGTGTGTGTGTGTGTGTGTGTGTGTGATTAGCAAAGGGAACATGTAGTGTACCTGTATGTATAGAAACCTACTTGAGGTTGATGGTCACCTAAGTTAAAATACATCTTAAAAGCATTATAATCTTACTCCCTCTTCCACATTTTATTTTTTTTATATTCAATGTTATATTTTTCTTTTATTTTGTTTAACGACCCCTTAAAAAAGATTTTATTTATTTCATTTTTATTAATTTGTGTGTGTGAGAGAGAGAGCACATAAGCTGGCAGAGGGAGAAGCAGGCTCTCAGCTGAGCAAGGATTCTGATGCAGTACTTGATCCCAGAACCTTGGGATCATGACTTGGGCCAATGGCAGTACTTAACTACTGGGCCACCCAGGTGTTCCTACTCTGAGTAACACTTCATTAATATTTGTAGACTATAATTTACAATATCAATGCTTTAACCTTTATACCACAGTTCAAAGTAGCTGATACAGTACCTTTACTATGTATTTGTTTTTAGTGTGATATTTTTTTCTTTCAATGTTTTCTTATTTATGTGATCTTCTTGTTCCATGTAAAGAAGTCCTTTCAACTTTTCTTTTAATATCAGCATATTGATGATGAATTCTTAATTTTTATTCATCTGCCGAACATATCTCTTTCTTTGTCAATTCTGATCACCTTTGTGGGTAGAGTGGTTGTAGGCTTTATGTGTTAACACTTTGAATGTATCATGATGCCCTTTTCTGTGCTGGAAAATCAGCTGATAGCCTTACTCAATTTCCCTTGTATATAAGTAGTCATTTTTTTCTTTTGATTTTTTAAATTTATATTTAATCTTTACCTCCTTAATTATTATGTGTCCTCATGTGGACTCTTTCAGATCATCTTGTTGAGGGTTTGCTGTGTTTCCTCAGCCTGGTTATCTCTTTCATTCCCCACATTGTGGAAATTTTCAGCACTTATTTCTTCATTTTCAGCACTTCATTTCACTCATTAAACGTTCTTGTCCTCTCTTCCTCTTCTCCTTCTGGACTCCTTGTAACATGAATGTTATTATGCTTGATGCTGTCCCAAATGTCCTCATTCTAAAATTTGTTCTTCTTCCTGCTCCTCAACTGGAATGTTTTCCACTCCATTCCCTGTCTCCCAGATCACTAACCCATTCTAATGTACTCTTTATTTATTCCTTCTAGCATATTGCTTATTTCAGCTATTGAATTCTTCAGTTCTGTTTGCTATTTTTTCTTTCTTTTTTTAAAGAGATTTTATTTATTTGAGACATAGAGTGAGCAAGCAAGAGAGAACACAAGTTTAGAAAGGGACAGAAGTAGAGGTAGAAGCAGACTCCCTATTGATCAGGGATCCCAAAGGCAGGGCTCAATCCCAGGCCCCTGGAATCACGACCTGAGCCAAAGGCAGATGATTAACTGACTGAGCAACCCAGGTGCGCTAGTATGTTTTTATTTCTAGGCACATTTAATTTAATATCAAGAATGCAATGGAAAAAAGGACCAAATACAATGAAGGAAACACATCAACACCAATGACAATGCTTTTTCAGCATATGCCTGTAACAAAATGTGGATTCAATTTCACTACTGAAAAAAAAAATGAAAAAAACAGTGAGTCTCATCACAGCCAATATCTTTATACAATCTATACTGACATGAATGTTTATAGTGTTTCCAAAAGTTTCAACCTGAGGTTTGATACCACACCTTTATGTCTGTACAGTCCTCTGTACGATTACCCATAGCATTAGCAATCATTCAAAGATAAAACCATTGATTGAAACTATATTGATTTAAGGCTCGATCTAGTATCGAGTATTGGCTAAGTATGAGTATTGGCTAAATATATGAACTATTTGTGCTGATATCTATCATTTGATTCTCTCATGACTACTAAATTGTTCTCAGCAAATAAACTCTTAAACGACAAAATTTTTGTTGTTTGAGCTTTGACCCAGAAGTTCAACAAGAATCATGAAGCCCATAGTCTTGATATAGCAAAACTGATATACAATGTCCTTACGTCACTATAGGCAAGGTTAGGAGTGATGCATATTCCAAGTTTCCATTTTAAAGGAATTTTACATATTCAATTCAGGAGTTCAAATCTCTAGGTTTTTGTTACTCCAAAAAGAGTGTGCCTCAGACTTAAGACTTCTGTTTCTCTATTTTTTTTTTTTTTCAAACAGAAACATTTCTTAAGTGTCTACTTGTTCTAGAAGGGGAATTATTCAGAGGTGGCCACTTTGGAATAGTCCCACACAATCAAGCCTCTATCAGGTATAAACTCCCAGGCACTCAGTTCATTTGGGGCTTTTTCCCATTTGTCTTTAGCCTGATTCAGGTCACCTTTCATTTTTAGGAAAAATAAGTTGATAGCTGGGCCTACCATTGTTGATCTCATTTGGGCAATGCTGGGCTATTGGACTCGCTTGAGGTACTGGATTTGAGTAGGACACACTTACATCTCTTGCTCCTTTGTTGCTGCCTAGTATTGTTGATGCTTTAGTTTTTCTTCAGACTCCCTTAACCTTGTTATATCATAAGCAATCATATCTGCATCCTTGCTATCTGAAGCTTGGACATATGATTCATCTCATTTCCATCTTAGAATTAACTCATCTCAGAGTCAAGATGGGGGGAAGTAGGAGGAGGCACCATTTCAACCTGTAACCTAAAGTGAGCTGATTACCTACCAAAGAACTCCAACCACCCATGAAATCAGCCTGAGATCAGAATTATACACGTCTGGATCTCTACAGGAGCAGAAGACGCCAGTGGCAGGTAAAGCAGACTGGGAGCATCGGACTGATATCGGAAGATAAACAAAAGGGGAGCCACCAGAGCTGACCGATTGGAAAGTAATACCCCAATATGAGAGTGCCCTGCATCTGGGGACCAGCATTAACTTGGAGTCTGTTTGAAAGTGCTCAAAAAACAAAGAGCAAATGATTTTGGGGGTGGGGGTGGGAAAGTAGTGGGAATCTGGGCGGTTAGGGACACGGACCTAAGCCCCTGGACCCAGGAGAGCCTCCCCTGGCACTGAGCCAGAGAGAATGAGGTGGAGAAATCAGGTCTCCGTCCCTGAGCCGCCAGTGCACCTGACCCACAAGTGTGCCCGAGAACGAGTGGGGTCTGGCTCCCATGAGGGGCAGGGAGCCTGGCCAGACGGCAATCCTGAAATGCATGCATCCCACAACCTCCCTTGGGAGAGGTGCTCATAGGTTCTAGCCTGGAGCTCTGGCATCCGGAAAAAACAGACATTCCCACCCCGGGACAGTGGGAAAATCTCAGTGTGCGATCACAGCTTGGAACCTCTCTGGCGGTCTGGTGCTGCCTAGACAGTCGCCACTGCCCTGGTATTGGGTACAATGAGGAGCTCCTGCATCCCCAGAGACCGTGACTCAGAATCGGCTCTGGCAGCAGCTCTGCAGAGCATTCTGAGGCTTCTCTCTGAGGTGCAGTTTGCTCTCCTCTAAAACTCCAAAAACCCTCAAAAGCTGTCAAGGCGAGAGAAAACAGATGAAAGAACATAAAAAACCCCAGAGAACAAAAGCCTGAAAAAAAAAAAACAGTTTCCTCAGAGCCCACCCCCTTGAGGGTAGTGGGAGGACCTAACTCAAGGAACATCATTGTCTGAAAACCCACATGGCAGGCCCCTCCCCCAGAAAACCAACCAGGAAGGAAGAAAAAAAAAGAAGACTACAACAGAACAACCACCATAGGGATGCCTGGGTGGCTCAGCTGTTAAAGCAGCTGCCTTCGGCTTAGGTCATGATCCCAGTGTCCTGGGATCGAGTCCACAACCAGCTCCTTGCTCAGCAGGGAGCATGCTTCTCCCTCTGCCTCTGCCTGCCACTCTGTCTGCCTGTGCTCACTCTCTTGCTCTCCTCTCTGACAAATAAATAAATAAAATCTAAAAAAAAAAGAAGAAAAAAAGAACAACCACCACTACTTCATAAATACAACTTTTATTTTTAACTCTTTATCAATATTCTGGTTCTTTTTTTTATACATACAGATAATTTTTAACCTATTTACCATCACACTGAGATGTCCAGTACATCAAATTCTTTAATAACTTTCTAACCTGAACTTTTTGATACATACACCCATGTATTTCTTTTGCTTTTCTATTTTTTTTAATTCTTTTTTAAATTTTAACTTAGTTTAGTCTAGTTTATTCTTTTTTAATTTTTATTTTCTACTATACATATAGAGTTAAACTTCAAGGTAATCCCCTTTCCCCAATCAATGCTACCCCTATAGGCAAACCAGTTTCTAATGCCCCTGTAACTTAGGAAAGTTGAGTCCCTTAACAAAAACATCAAGATATATTCAGGAAGAATCAAAATAACCTTCCTCAGCCACACTGAGAATTTATAAGCACTCTCCAAATTTTTCCTTCTGTCAGTGTTTCTGTGAATTTGTGTTTGTCCTGATAATATATAAATCTTACACTTGGGGTTCATTCTGATGAGGTTCTTCCCTTTTTTGCTTATGTATATATATATATATATTTTTTTTTCCTCTTGTCATATATTTTATCAGTCTTTTTCTTTGTCTGTTTTTGTTTGTATACTTCATAAATCTTACATTTGGGCCCATTTGGGCAGAGCCTTCTCTTTTATCTTCCCTTTCTTTTCCTGTTTCTCTATCTCTCGCTCCTTTTTCCTTTTTTTCTTTTCCTTTTTTTTTCTTTCTTCTTCTCTATTTCTTATTCTTTTCTTTTTTCTCTCATTTGGGTGGAGATCCCTGATTGCACAGAAGCGTTCCAGGGTGCACCTTGACTGCACCACAATCAATACGTCCAGCTGCATCTGTTCAGTCATCTCTTAACAAAATGATTAGGAGGAGGAATACCCAACAGAAGAAAAATACAGAGGATGGATCTTCTGCAACAGAGCTAATGGCTATCAACATAGACAATATGTCGGAAAAGGAATTCAGAATAACAATTATCCAGGCAATAACTAGGTTGGAGAAAGCCATGGATGACCAAACAGAATTGATTAGGGCAGAACTGAAAGCCACCAGGGTTGATGTTCAAAATGCTCTCAATGAATTCCAATCTAATCTAAATTCTCTAAAAGCTAGTGTAACTGAGACAGAAGATAGAATTAGTGATCTGGAGGACAAACAGATAGAGAGAAAGGATCAGCAGGAGGCCTGGAACAAACAGTTCAGAAGCCAAGAAAACAGAATCAGGGGAATAAATGATGCCATGAAACGTTCCAACGTCAGAATTATTGGAATCCCTGAAGGGGAGGAAAAAGAAAGAATTCTAGAAGATATAGTGGAACAAGTTGTCTATGGAAATTTTCCCAATCTCACGAATGGAAACAACGTTCATGTACTAGAGGCAGAGAGATTTCCTCCCAAGATTTTAGATTCTCGAATGTCCTCACGACACCTTATAGTTAAAATGAGGAATTATGTTTCACGACAGACCCTCTTAAAAGCAGCTAGGACAAAAAAGCTCCTTACATACAGAGGAAAGCCCATTAGAATAACATCAGACCTTTCCACAGAGACTTGGCAAGCCAGGAAGGGCTGGCAAAATATATTCAGAGTACTAAATGAGAAGAACATGCAACCAAGAATACTCTATCCAGCAAGACTGACATTCAAAATGAATGGAGAGATAAAGTTTCTAAGACCTGCAAGGCGTAAAAGACTATGCAAACACCAAGCTGACACTGCAGGAAATATTAAGGGGGGTTCTAAATAGAGAAAAAAAATCCTAAGAATATCATTGAACAGAAATATAGAAGCAATCTACAAACAGAAAGACTTCAAAGGAAACACGATGTCAATAAAAAACCTATCTCTCAATAATCACTCTCAATGTGAATGGCCTAAATGCACTCATAAAATGACACAGGGTTGCAGATTGGATAAAACGACAGGACCCATCCATATGTTGTCTACAAGAGACCCATTTTGAACCTAAGGATACCCCGACTGAAAGTGAAGGGATGGAGAAGCATCTTTCATGCCAATGAGCCTCAAAAGAAGGCTGGAGTAGCAATTCTCATATCATATATATTAGATTTTAAACTAAGGACTGTAGTCAGAGATACAGAAGGACACTAAATCATTCTGAAAGGGACTATGCACCAAGATGATCTAACAATTGCAAATATCTATGCCTCCAATACGGGAGCACCCAATTACATAAGAAAACTATTAATCAAGATGAAGAGTCATATTGATATGAATACACTAATAGTAGGAGATCTTAATATGCCTCTCTCAGAAATAGACTGATCATCGAAGCAGAAAGCTAATAAAGAAATAAGAGCATTGAATGAAACATTGGACCAGATGGATCTCATAGACACATACAGAACATTCCACCCTAAAACTACAGAATACACATTCTTCTCAAGAGCACATGGAACCTTCTCCACAATAGACCACATACTCGGTCACAAAGCAGGACTCAACCGATACCAAAAGACTGACATTATTCCCTGCATATTCTCAGATCACAATGCTTTGAAACTGGAACTCAATCACAAGGAAAAGTTCAGAAGGAACTCTTAACACCTGGAAGCTAAAGACTACTTTGCTTAAGAATGCTTGGATCAAGCAGGAGATCAAAGATGAACTTAAACAATTCATGGAAACCAATGAGAATGAAGACACTTCGGTCCAAAACCTATGGGATACAGCAAAGGCGGTTCTAAGGGGGAAATACATAGCCATCCAAGCCTCCCTCAAAAAAATTGAAAAATCCAGAATACACCAGCTCTCTCTACACCTTAAAGAACTGGATTATCAACAACAAGTCTAACCAACTCCACATGCAAGAAGGGAAATAATCAAGATTAGAGCATAGATCAATGAGGTAGGCACCAGAGATACAGGAGAACGTATCAATGAAACTAGAAGCTGGTTTTTTGAAAGAATCAATAAGATCGATAAACCATTGGCCACACTAATCCAAAAAAAATGAGAGAAAGCCCAAATTAATAAAATTATTAATGAAAAGGGAGAGATCCCAAGTAACACCAAGGAATAGAAACACTTCTCAGAAATCATTACCAACAGTTATACGCCAATAAACTAAGCAACCTAGATGAAATGGATGCATTCCTCCTGGAAAACTAAAAACTCCCAAAATTGAACCAGGAAGAAATTGAAAACCTGAATAGATTGATATCTAGTAACGAGATTGAAGCAGTGACCAAAAACCTCGCAAAAAACAAGAGCCCAGGACCTGACGGATTCCCTGGGGAATTCTACTAAACTTTCAAAGAAGAAAAACACCAATTCTCCTGAAGCTTTTCCAAAAAAATTGAAGCAGAAGGAAAACTTCCAGACTCTTTTTCTGAAGCCAGCATTACCCTGATTCCGAAACCAGGCAAAGAACAGGAGAATTTCAGACCAATATCACTGATGAATATGGATGCAAAGATTCTCAACAAGATCTTAGCAAACAGGATCCAGCAGCACATGAAAAAGATTATCCACCATGACCAGGTGGGATTCATCCCTGGGTTGCAAGGTTGGTTCAACATTCGCAAATGAATCAATGTGATAGAACAAATCAATAAGAGAAGAGAGAAGAACCACATGGCCCTCTCAATTGATGCAGGAAAAGCATTTGAGAAAAATCCAGCATCCGTTCCTGATTAAATCGCTTCCAAGTATAGGGATAGAGGGAACATTCTTGAACATATCAAATCTTTCTATGAAAGACCCACAGCAAATATCATCCTCAATGGGAAAAAGCTTGCAGCCTTCCTATTGAGATCAGGAACACGACAAGGATGCCCACTCTCACCACTCTTGTTCAAAATAGTACTAAAAGTCCTAGCAACGGCAATCAGAAAAAAAGAGAAATAAAATTATCTAAATTTGCCAGGAAGAAGTCAAACTCTCTTCGCAGATGACATGATTCTTTCTATGGAAAACCCCAAAGACTCCACCCCCAAACTACTAGAACTCATACAGCAATTCAGTAACGTGGCAGGAGACAAAGTCAATGTACAGAAATCAGTAGCTTTCTTATACACTAACAATGAAAATACAGAAAGGGAAATTAGAGAATTGATTCCATTTACCATAGCACTAAGAACCATAAGATACATGGGAATAAGCCTAACCAAAGTGCTAAAGGTCCTGTACTCGAGGAACAAGAGAACACTCATGAAAGAAATGGAAGAAGACACAAAACGATGGAAGATTGTTCCATGCTCTTGGATTGGAAGAATAAACATTGTTAAAATGTCTATACTGCCTAGAGCAATCTACACTTTTAATGCCATTCCGATCAAAATTCCACTGGTATTTTTCAAAGAGCTAGAGCAAATAATCCTAAAATTTGTATGGAATCAGAAGAGACCCCGAATTGCTAAAGAAATGTGGAAAAACAAAAACAAAACTGGCGGCATCACATTAGCCGAGTTCAAGCTTTACTACAAAGCTGTGATCACCAAGACAGCATGGTACTGGCATAAAAAGAGACACATAGACCAGTGGAACAGAGTGAAGATCTCAGATATGGACCCTCAACTCTATAGTCAAATAATTCGACAAAACAGGAAAAAATATACAATGGAAAAAAGACAGTCTCTTCAATAAATCGTGCAGGGAAAACTGGACAGTGATATGTAGAAGAATGAAACTCCACCATTCTCTTACACCATAAACAAAGATAAACTGTAAATGGATAAAAGACTTGTAACAAACTTGTTATAAAAACTTGTAATAAAAAACATGAGACAGGAATCCATCACAATGCTAGAGGAGAACATAGGCAGTAACCTCTTCGATATCAGCCACAGCAACTTCTTTCAAGATATGTCATCAAAGGCAAAGGAAACAAAAGGGAAAATGAACTCTTGGGACATCAGCAAGATCAAAAGCTTCTGCACAGCAAAGGAAACAGTCAACAAAACATAAAGGCAACCCACAGAATGGGAGAAGATATTTGCAATTGACAGTACAGACAAAAGTTTGATATCCAGGATCTATAAAGAACTTCTCAACCTCAACACACACAAAACAGATAATCGTATCAAAAAATGGGCCAAAGATATGAACAGACACTTCTCCAACGAAGACATACAAATGGCTATCAGACACATGAAAAAATGTTCATCATCACTAGCCATCAGGGAGATTCAAATTAAAACCTCATTGAGATATCACCTGACACCAGTTAGAATGGCCAAAATTAGCAAGCCAGGAAACAACGTGTGTTGGAGAGGATGTGGAGTAAGGGGAACCCTCTAACACTGTTGGTGGGAATGCAAGTTAGTGCAGGCAATTTGGAGAACAGTGTGGAGATTCCTGAAGAAATTAAGAATAGAGCTTCCCTATGACCCTGCAATTGCACTGTTAGGTATTTACCCCAAAGATCCAGATGTAGTGAAGAGAAAGGCCATCTGTACCCCAATGTTTATTGCAGCAATGGCCACGGTTGCCAAATTGTGGAAAGAACCAAGATGCCCTTCAACGGATGAATGGATAAGGAAGATGTGGTCGATATACACGATGGAGTATTATGCCTCCATCAGAAAGGATGAATACCCAACTTTTGTAGCAACATGGACGGGACTGGAAGAGATTATGCTGAGCGAAATAAGTCAAGCAGAGAGAGTCAAGTATCATATGGTCTCACTTATTTGTGGAGCATAACAAAGAACACGGAGGACATGGGGAGATGAAGAGGAGAGGGAGTTGAGGGAAACTGGAAGGGCAGATGAACCATGAGAGTCTATGGACTCTGAAAAAGAACCAGAGGGTTTTGAAGGGGCTGGGGGGTGGGAGGTTGAGGAACCAGGTGGTGGGTAATTGGGAGGGCAGGTACTGCATGGAGCACTGGGTGTGATGCCAAAACAATGAACACTGTTATGCTGAAAATAAACAAATAAAAATAAAAAATATAAAAATTAAAAAAAAAAGAATTAACTCATCTCGTGCCATAATTTCAAAGTCTGCTTTACTCAGTTGAACCTATTTGGGAAGCTGTTCCTCATTGGTCATCTTGAATCATCTCCATATGGAGGCTGACTAGTATTACCTAGTTACATAGGCCAAAACTGTGCTGCCTGCTGGCGACCCAGGCTGCCAGACAAGGCGACTACTGTCCCTGTGCTCTTCCCTGATTGGTTCTTTATATTTTATGTCTCTTTATGCTCTTTCCCGTCCTTTCCGTTGAGGTCCGTGAGCATCTTTATGATCACATTACTTTGAATTCTTATCAGACATATTGCTGATCTCAGTCCTGTGTAGTTCTTTTTCTGACATTTAGTTTTGTTTTTTTTTGTTTTTGTTTTTGTTTTTGCTTGGTTATTTGGAAAATATGGATCCACTTCCTCATTTTGCCTGGGTTTCTGTGATCACCTCTCAGTGATGTCCAGCACATCCATTCAGGAGATTTTCAAAATGCTTCTTCCATGCTGGGTCTCATGTTGAGTGATAGAGTGCTCTGACCCTTTAAGATTGGAGTCTTCATTTCCTACAACCCTCCATCTCTCCTGGACTTAAGCAGGACTGAGTTTGTAAATCCCAGAGTTAAGTATTGTTGATTTCCAAATTCAGACAGTGTGGAGTCTTTCTTACTTTCTCATGTCCCCAGGGAAAAGGGTGCCTCATGTGGGGCTTGGATTCCTCAAATATTCGAGAAGTGCCTCTATGTGTGTGTGTGAGATCACTCTTGCTTGTAGATCTGTTTCAGATGACATCTCTGCCCCTCATATCCATTTTGATGTGACTTTCTCTTCATAGCCATATCTATGGGAAAGCTTATGTGCTAGTCTTCTAGTCATTTTCAGAGGGAATTTCCCTAAATGTAGTTTCACCGTTGGTGTATCTGGGAAGAGATAACTTCAGTTTCTTCCTCTCTGCGATATTGATTCATTTCCTACATTTTTTTTTAAATTCACATCTTAAATATATTTTTTTCAGTGTTCCAAGATTGGTTGTGTATGCACCACACCTATGCTCCATGCAATACATGTCCTCCTTAAGACCCACCACCAGGCTCACCCAACCCCACACACCTTCCCTTCCAAAACCCTCACTTTTCTTCACACAGTTTCAAAATTTTGTACTCTGTTGAATTTTTCTCCATTTAGTTACATTAAGATATTATTTGCATCTGCTTTATTAATTCTAAAAGCAGCATTTTATTTCAAGTAATGTGTAAAGGGAAATGTGTGGCAATTCAATGAAACAATTTTTTTCAAATGATGTTGGTGTCTACTCACCACAGTTTTGTAACTGCCCTACTTATGAAAAAGATGTCATGTTTGCTTTTATTCATGCCTTAAAAATGTCTTTTGTCAGTTGGTTTGAGTATTCTTCAAAGAAAGCATTTACCTATAATGTTTTTGAAGTACTACTCTAGAACTTTCTACTCTCCCCCATTCCCACCATCTGTATACACTATACCATGTTCTTAAGGGTCAATATATCAATTAAATAGACTGAGAATTAAGCACATTTCCAAGAGATCAACGTGTTATCCCACTTCTTTTCTCTGATCAAAATACTGCAGAGTGAGGAACCTCTATACTAGGTGACAGATAATATAAACATTTAAAACTTTTTCTTTTAATTTTGTATCAAACATCAGGATGTATATGCTGTTGCAACATTCAGTTCTTTGACCGAATGAACATGTGAATCAAAAATGAGAAAAAGGTTTCCTAACAAGTTCCCATTTGACTTCATGATTATCTTAATTATGGAGTAACTGTGAGCATTGAAATAGATGTATTGCTTTTTAACAATTAACATATAATATATTATTTGTTTCTGGGGTACAGTTCTGTGAACACATTCCCAATAGCACAGACCCTCCCCAATGTCCATAACCCAGCCACCCCATGCCTCCCACCCTTCTCTATTCCAGCAATCCTCAGTTGTTTCCTGAGATTAAGATCTCTTATGGTTTGTCTCCCTCTCTGGTCCCATCGTGTTTCATTTTTTCTTCCCTTCCCCTACAATCCTCTGTCTTGTTTCCAAATTCTTCATATCAGTGAGATCACAAGATAATTGTCTTTCTCTGATTGACTTATTTCGCTTAGGATAATACCCTTTAGTTCCAGCCAAATCATTTCAAATGGCAAGATTTCATTTTTTGATGGCTGCGTAATATTTCCTCACACACACACACACACACACACACACACGCACACACACACACACCACATCTTTTTTAACCATTCCTCTGTCCTTGGACATCTAGGCTCTTTCCATAGTTTGGCTATTGTTTACATTTCTGCTATAAACATTTGGGTGAACGTGCCCCTTCATATCACTACATTCGTATCTTTAGGGTAAACACCCAGTAGTGTGATTGCTGGGTCATATGGTAGCTCCATTTTCAACTTTTGGAGGAACCTCCACACTGTTTCCAGGGTGGCTGCACTAGCTTGCACTCCCACCAACAGTGTAGGAGGCTTACCCTTCTTCTGCAATCTCACCAATGTCTGTCATTTCCAGACTTGTTAATTTTAGCCATTCTGACTGGTGTGAGGTGATATCACAGTGTGGTTTTGATTTGTATTTCCATGATGTGGAGCACTTTTTCATGTGTCTGTTGGCCATCTGGATGTCTTCTTTGCATAAATTTCTGTTCATGTTTTCTGCCCATTTCTTGATTGGATTCTTTGTTTTTTGGGTATTGAGTTTGGTAAGTTCATTATAGATTTTGGATAAAAGCCCTTTATCTGATACAGCAATTGCAAATATTTTCTTCCATTCAGTTGCCCTTTGGTTTTGTGGACTGCTTCCTTTCCTGTGCAAAAGCTTTTGATCTTGATGAAGATCAAGCGTTCATCTTTGCCCTTGCTTCCCTTGCCTTTGGTGATGTTTCTAGGAAGAAGTTGCTGTGGCTGGGGTTGAAGAGGTTGCTGCCTGTGCTCTCCTCGGGGATTTTGATGAATTTCTCTCTCTCATTGAGGTCTTTCATCCATTTGAGTCTATTTTTGTGCATGGTGTAAAGAAATGGTCAAGTTTCATTTTTCTGCATGTAGCTGTCCAATTTTCCCAATGCCACTTGTTGAAGAGACTGTCTTTTTCCATTGAACATTCATTCATGCTTTGTCAAAGATTAGTTGACCATAGAGTTAAGGGTCAGTTTCTGGGCTCTCTACTCTGTTCCATTGATCTATGTGTCTGTTTTTGTGCCAGTATACCATACTGTCTTGATAATTACAGCTTTGTAATAAGAGTTTGAAGTCTGAAATTGTGGTGCTGCCAGCTTTTCAGCATTGCTCTCAAACTCAAAACAATGTTTTCAACATCCCTCTGGCTATTCTGGGTCTCTTCTGGTAACATAAATTTTAGGATTGCTTGTTCCATTTTTTGAAAAAAAGTTGACGGTATTTTGATATGGGTTACATTCAATGTGTAGATTGTTTTAGGTAGCATAGACATTTTTCCCAACCTTTGTTCTCCCAATCCATAAGAATGGGATATTTTTCCATTTCATTGTGTCTTCCTCAATTTCTTTCATGAGTGCTTCATAGTTTCCTGAGTACAGATTCTTTGCCTCTTTCATTAGATTTATTCCTCAATATCTAATGGCTTTGGGTGCAATTGTAAATAGAATCAACTCTTTAATTTCTCCTTCATCTGCCTTGTTGGTGTACAGAAGGGCAACTGCTTTCTGTGCATTGATTTTCTATACTGACACACTACTGAATTCCTGCATGAGTTCTAGCAGTTTTGGAGTTTTCCACAGAAAGTATAATATCGTCTGCAAAGAATGAGAGTTCTCATTCTCCAGTTCAGATGCCTTTTATTCCTTTGGGTCATCTTATTGCCAAGGCTAGGACTTCTAGTACTATGTTGAATAGCAGTGGTGATAAGTTTCCAAAGGAATTGTTCCTGAACATAGAGGAAAAGCTCTTAATCTTTCCCCATTGAGAATATTTGCTGTGTGTTTTTCATACATGGCTTTGATGATACTGAAGTATATGCCCTCTATCCCTACACAGTGAAGAGTTTTGATCAAGAAAGGATGCTGTACTCTGTCAAATGCTTTTCAAACCACTATTGAGAGTAGCACATGGTTCTTGTTCTTTCTTTTGTTAATGTATTGTTTGACACTGATTGATTTGCAGATGTTGGACCATCCTTGAAGTTCGGGAATAGATCTCCCTTGGTCATATTGAATTATACTTTTTATGTATTGTTGGATCCGATTGGTTTTTATTTTGGTGATAAGTTTTGCAGCCATGTTCATCAGGGATTTGGGTCTATAATTCTCCTTTTTGATGGGCTCTTTGATGGTTTGAGATCAAAACAATGCTGGCTTCATAATATGGGCTTGGAAGTTCTCCTTCCATTTCTATTGTTTGGAATGGTGTCAGGAGAACAAGTATTAGTTTTTCTTTAAATGTGGGGTAAAATTCAATTGGGAAGCTGTCCGGCCCTGGGCTCTTGTTTTTTTTTTTTTTTTTTGGGGGGGGGGGGGGATTTTGATAATGGCTTCAATCTCCTTATTGGTCATGGGTCTGTTCAGGTTTTCTAATTCTTCCTGGTTCAGTTTTGGTAGTTTATATGTGTCTAGGAATGCATCCATTCTTCCAGATTGTGAGTTTTGCTGGCATATAGTTGCTCATAATATGTTCTTATAACGGTTTGTATTTCTTTGGTGTTGGTTGCGATCTCTTTTCTTTCGTTCATGATTTTATTAATTTGGGTTCTTTCTTTTTGTTTTTGATAAGTCTTGCTAGGGGCTTATCTGTTAATTGGTCAGGTATTTATCTTATTAACTCTTTCAAAGAACCAGCTCCTAGTCTTACCGATCTGCTCCACTGTACTTTTGCTTTCCATTTCACAGATTTCTGCTCTGATCTTTATTATTTATCTTCTCCTGATGGGTTTAGGCTCTCATTGATGTTCTTTCTCCAGCTCTTTATAGGTGTACAATGAGGTTGTGTACTTAAGACCGTTCTTATTTCTTGAGGAAGTCTTGTGTTGCTCTGTACTTTCCTCCCAGGACTGAATTGGGGCATCCCAATTATTTTGAACAGTTGTGCTGTCACTTTCACTTGTTTCCATGATTTTTAAAAATTTTTGTTTATTTATTTTTTACATTTCTTTTAAATGTTCCAGAATTTATTGTTTTGCACTACATAAAGTGTTCCATGCAATACATGCCCTCCATAATATACACCACCAGGCTCACCCAACTTCCTACACCCTTCCCTCCAAACCCTCAGATTGGTTTTCAGAGTCCACAGTCTCTTACGGTTCATCTCCCCCTCCAATTTCCCTCAACTCCCTTCTCCTCTCCATTTCCCCCTGTCCTCCGTGTTATTCCTTATGCTCCACAGATAAGCAAATCCATATGATAATTGACTCTCTCTGCTTGACTTATTTTAATCAGCATAATCTCTTTCAGTCCTATCCATGTTTATGCAAAAGTTGGATATTCATCCTTTCTGTGGGGGGCATAATACTCCATACTGCATATGGACCACATCTTCCTTATCCATGCCCATTGAAGGGCATCTTTGTTCTTTCCACAGCTCAGCGATCGTGGGCATTCGTGATATAAACATTGGGGGTACAAGTGCCCTTCTTTTCAGTACATCTGTATCTTTGGGGTAAATACCCAGCAGTGCAATTGCAGGGTCATAGGGAAGCTCTATTTCTAATTTCTTCAGGAATCTCTACACTGTTTTCCACAGTGACTGCCCCAAGTTTCATTCCCTGAATAGATTAATATCTAGTAGCAAGATTGAAGCAGTGATAAAAAACTTCCCAAACAAGACAAAACAAAACAACAAAAAAGGAAAAACAAAACAAAGCAATACAAAAATGAAACAAAACAAACAAACAAAAAAACAAAACAAAAGCAAAAACAAAAACAAGAGCCCAGGACCTGACAGCTTCTCTGGGGAAGTCTACCAAACTTTCAAAGAAAAAATAATATCTATTATCCTGAAGCTGTTTCAGAAAATTGAAGCAGAAGGAAAACATCCAGACTCTTTTTATAAACCTAGAATTACCCTGATCACCCAAACAAGAAAAGACCCCATCCAAAAGGAGAATTTCACACCAATATCCCCGACAAATATTGGTGGTAAGATTCTCTAGCAACTAGAATACAACAGTACATTAAAATGATTATCCACCATGACCAGGTGGGATTCATCCCTGGGTTGCAAGAGTGATTCAAATATCCACTCAAGGTGATAGAAGAAATCAATAAGGGAAGAGAGAAGAACCACATGGTCCTGTCAATTGATGCAGAAAAAGCATTTGAGAAGATACAGCATCCGCTTCTGATTAAAATGTTTGAAAATATAGGGATAGAGAGAACATTCCTCAACTCTATAAAATCTAACTATGAAAAACCCACAGCAAATATCATCCTCAGTCGGAAAAAGCTGAAAACCTTCCCTTTGAGATCAAGAACACGACAAGGATGCCCACTCTCACCATTGTTGTTCACCATAGTATTAGAAATCCTAGCAACAGCAATCAGACAACAAAGAGAAATAAAATGTATTCAAATTGGCAATGAATAAGTCAAACTCTCTCTCTTCACAGATGACATGATATTTTATATGGAAAACCCAAAAGATTCCACCCCCCAGATACTAGAATGTCTACAACAATTCATTAACGTGGCAGGATTCAATGTCAATGTACAGAAATCAGTGGCTTTGTTATACACTGACAATGAAAATACAGAAAAGGAAATTAGAGAATCAATTCCATTTACTATAGCAGTAGGAACCATAAGATACCGGGGAATAAACCTAACCAAAAAGGTAAAGGATATGTACTCGAGGAACTACAGAACACTCATGAGAGAAATTGAAGACACAAGAAGATGGAAGACCATTTCATGCTCATGGATTGGAAGATTAAACATTTTAAAAATTTCTATACTGCCTAGAGCAATCTTTATTTTTTCAATGTCCTTCTGATCAAAATTCCCCCAGCATTTTTCAAAGAACTGGAACAAACAATCCTAAAATTTGTATGGAATCAGAGGAGACCCCGAATTGCTAAGGAAATGTTGAAAAAGAAAAACAAAACTGGGGCATTACATTGCCCGATTTCAAGCTTTACTACAAAGCTGTGATTACCAAGATATCATGGTATTGGCATAAAAACAGACACATAGACCAGTGGAACAGAGTAGAGAGTCCAGATATGGACCCTCAACTCTATGGTCAAATAATCTTTGACAAAGCAGGAAAAAATATACTGTGGAAAAAAGTCTCTTCAATAAATGCTGTAACTGTGCCTCAGAACAATGTATTACTTAAAACATAACCCGTGGGAAATTTTGCTAATTACCAAGAATCTTTAGGTATAGCCTCAAGAAAAACACATAGTGGCAACAGGCCTCTCGGAGAGAGGAGGATATAGGGCTTCAAGCTCAACAGCTGCGTATGCCCAGCTAGCTCAGGGCAGAATGCTACCTGCTTCGTGGAAGCTGTACAGCTGGGAACAGCTGACCAGTTCAGGGTGGATGCCGCCTGCTTCATTTTTTCCATTATCTCCCCTTCTCCCCCACCCCTGAGAGCACCTGTGGTTAATTAGATAGTCGTTTGAATGTGCTTCCTCAACTATAAACTTCATACTGCTTGACCAGACATATTTTTTGCTCCTTCTTATTTATCTACAAGGCCTATGATTAATGCTTAGCCTTCTTCATCTCCTCTGTTGATTACTGCCTATACATAATAACAACAGGACTGAGGAGTTGCTCGGGGAAACAGTCTTTTATCCTGTTGCCCCCTGCTCCCTTTCTCTTGCAGCTGACTTGTTTGTGCCTCATTCTTCTCCTGTGTGCTGTCACGAAGGGGCAAATGGTGCTCGAAAAATTAGACAGCTATGTGTAGAAGAATGAAACTTGATCATTCACTTACACCATACACAAAGATTAACTTGAAATGGATGAAAGACCTCAGCGTGAGGCAGGAACCCATCAGAAATCTGGAAGGGAACATAGGCAGTAACATTTCCAACTTAGGGCACAGCAATTTCTTTCAAGATATGCCTCCAAGGACCAAGGAAACAAAAGCAAAAATGAATTTTCGGGACTTCATGAAGATCAAAAGCTTCTGCACAGCAAAGGAAACAATCAACAAAACAAAGAGGCAACCAAAGGAATAGGTGAAGATATTTGCAAATGACAATACATACAAAAGACCGATATCCACGATCTATAAAGAACTCCTCAAACTCAACACACACAAAACAGACAATCATGTCAAAAATGGGCAGAAGACATGAACAGACACTTCTCCAATGAAGACATACAAATGGCTAACAGACACATGAAACAATGTTCATCATCACTAGCCATCAAGGAGATTCAAATCAAAACCACATTGAGATACCACCTCACACCAGTTAGAATGGCCAAAATGAACAAGACAGTGAACAACATGTGTTGGAGAGGATGTAGAGAAAGGGGAACCCTCTTACACTGTTCCTGGGAATCCAAGTAGGTTTCCATGAATTTTTAAAAATTCTTTAATTTCCTGGGTGACCCATTAATTCTTTGGTTGGATGCTCCTTAGCCTTTATGTATTTGAGCTCTTTCCAACTTTCCTCTCCTGACTGAGTTTAGTTTCAGGGCATTATGGTCTGAAAATAGGCAGGGAATCATCCCAATCTTTTGGTACACTTTGAAACCTGATTTTTGATCCAGGATGTGATCTATTCTGGAGAATGTTCCATGTGCACTAGAGACGAATGTGTATCCTGTTGCTTTGGGATGGAATATCTGAATATATCTGTGATGTCCGTCTGATCCAGTGTGCCATTTAAAGACTTTATTTCCTGTTGATCATTTGCTTTGATGATCTGTCCATTTCAGTGCTGGGGGTGGGGATCAAAATCCCCTACTATTATTGTATTATTTTTGAATGTTTCTTTGATTTTGTTATTATTTGGTTCAATAGTGGATGCTCCTATGTTAGGGGCATAGGTATTTAAAATTGTTAGATGTTCTTGTTGTACAGACGCTTTCAATATGATCCAGTGTCCTTCCTCATCTCTTATTATGTAGTCTTTGGATTAAAATTCAATTTGCCTGATACAAGTTTTGGCATCTGAGCTTTCTTTTGATATCCACTGGCCTGGTAAATATTTTTCCACCCCCTCTCTTTAAATCTAGAGGTGCCTTTGGCTCCAAAATGAGTTTCTTGCAGACTGCATATGGATGGATCTTTTTCTTTTAAATCCATTCTTATACCCTATGTCTTTTGATTGGGGCATTTAGTGTATTTGCCTTCAGGGTAACAGTTGAAATATATGAATTTATTGCTATTATATTGCCCGTAAAGTGATCGTTACTGTATATTATCTCTTTTACTTTTTGGTCTGTGTTACTTTGGGGCTCTTTCTTTGGTTAGAGGACTCCTTTCAACATTTCCTGTGGGACTAGTGGTGTTTGCAAATTCTTTTGGTTTTTGTTTGTCCTGGAAGCTCTTTATTTCCCTTATGTTTTCAGTGACAGTGGACCTGGCTATAGTATTCTTGGCTGCATACTTTTCCAAATTAGTGCTCTGAATCTATCATCCCAGTCCTTTCTGGTCTACTGGGTCTCTGTGCCTAGGTCTTCTGCCAATCAAATATTTCTACTGTTGTAGGTTACAGACCTCTTGTCCTGAGCTGCTTTCAGGATTTTCTTCTTGTCACTAAGACTTGTAGGTTTTACTATTAGATGATGGGGTGTTGACCTATTTTTATTGATTTTGAGGAGGATCCCTGTGCCTCCTGGATTTTGATACCTGTTTCCTTCCCCAAATTAGGGAAGTTTTCTGCTATAACTTGCTCCTATATACCTTTGCTCCTCTATCTCTTTCTTCTTCTTCTTGGATTTGTGTTACTCTAATCTTTCATCTTATGGTATCACTTACCTCTCAAATACCCCCTTGTGATCCAGTATTTATTTTTCTCCTCTTCATTTTTCTCCATCATTTGATCGTCTATGTCACTAATTCTCTTGTCTGCCTAATTTATCCTAGCAGTAAGAGCCTCCATTTTTAAATTTCACCTCATTAATATTTTAATTAATTAATTTAATATAAATCAATTAATTAAATACATAAATTAAATTAAATTAATATTAATATTCTTAATTTCAATTTCATTAGATTTTATATCCTTTATTTCTACAGAATGGAATTTTCTAGTATCTTCTATGTTTTTTTCAAGCCAAGCTAGTATCTTTATAATTGCCATTCTGAACTATATTTCTGACATCTTACTAATGTCTGAATTGATTAGGTCTCTAGCAGTCAATTCTGCCTTTTTTTTTTTTGAGGTTTTTCTGCCTTGTTATTTTACCAATATAGGGATAGGTGAATGAGAGAACAAAATGGTGAAAGTGTAGTAAAAATCCCAGAAAAATATACATTAAACAACTCAGAAGAGATCAGAAATTTGGGGAAAAGAGACGGTGAAAAATATGATCAGTCTGGTGAACAGAAAAGAGCCACATACTTGAATCTGGGTGTATTTTTGTCTATTAGAAGAAACTGCCTCCCAACATCTTAAATAAAGAAAAACATTGCATATATACACATGCATGTATGTGTGCATATATATATATACATATATATATGTATAAATATATATATGCATACACATATATTTATTTTTATTATTATCCTTATTTTGTATATATGTATATATATTTTTGATGTACATATAGCAAAATCTATAATATATCCTTATATACATTTAATATATAATATAAATATGTATTTATATATGTATATATAAATATATATGCATATAAATATTTATATAAATGTATATGAATATAAATATATAATTATATACATACAAAATATATACTTATATATGTATACATACACAAAATAAGGATAATATAATTACATATATATTTTATATTTATATGGTATACATTTTGTATATATCTGTATATATATATAAAAATAAGGATAAATATGAAGAAAGGATGGAATATGAGTATAAAAATGGAAACTAAAAAATGATTTCACAAAACAAATTACTAAGTTTGTTGACAAAAGCAAGAAAAAAATTAAAAGGGAGAAAATATAATCAGGTTGGAGACTAGAACAAAGGCATCCTCTGTATTTAGAGTATATTTTGGACTGTTAGAATAAACTATATCCCAAAATTTAAAGAAAGAAAAACTTATATCCATGCTACACATAAGGTTAAATAAATGAAGGGAAAGGACATGAGTATAGAAATGAAAATTTAAAGAGTGTAAAAAAGATATTGATAAGGATACGTTGTTTAAAATAGGAAAGAGGGAAAGTTTTTTAAAAAATAGGAAAAGAAAAAAATAAGAAAATTTTAAAAATTTAACTTTGAAAGACTTAGAAATCATGGAAAAAATAAATTCTATGTGCTTTATTCTACTAGCACTGTAGTTTTACAGTTCTTATTGATTATAAACTTAGTCTTTGCTGGATGTTCTTGCTGATTTTCTTGGGGAGGGGCTTCTTGCTGTGATTCTCAAATGTCATTGTCCAAATGTCATTTGATTCTCAAATTGTCATTGTCATTCGCAAATGTCTCAAATTGCACCACTCTTGCCAGGAGCCAGGCTATATCATCTGCTCAGGTTTGCTCCTGGTATTTTTTGCTCCCTGACAGCTTCCCATATAACTTTGGTGGATGAGTCCGAAATATGTGACTTCCCAAGCAACAGTCTGGAGGAACTAAGAGCTTGGCTCCCCAGCCTTCAGTTAGCTCTCAGAGAAAAGCAGTCAACACACCTGTCTCTGGTCTTTGGCTGTATTCTGAACTCACCCAGCCTGCGATCAACCTTCTCTATTTCTGAAACATGGTCCCATTTGGAGTCTCCAAACCTAGCAGATTCCTGCAGCATACTCAAATACTGCTCCTCCTGGTGAAGGGAGGTTTCTTCCTTGATCTGTCACTTGTGGTATTTCTGCTGGAAGAGTATTGACCCAACTGTGCCTCATGGTTTATGGCAGCCCTGAGCAGAGTGCCCACTCCTTGGCCTGTGTTTGAAGCCAGCTTCTCTGTTCTGATACCTGGGAGCTCTGCCACACTTAGGCACTCCGGGTCTTTCTGTGACCCTGAAGGTCCTGAGGCCACACTGTCCCATCAAGGGTACCACCTTTCACTTAATCACTTGAGTGATGTCCCTTGGTGGAGTACAGTTCCAAAAGTTCTGATTTTGTGCTCTGCTGCTTTCTTACTTGCCAGGAGCTGGCAGATGGAGCCCACCCCCACTTGCATAGTTCATCTTCCAAATACCACCTCAGATTCACTTCTCAAAAGGTCCTGCCTTTCAGAAAGTTGTCAAATTTCTGTTCATAGAATTACTGCTATTCTACGATCTCTTGTTGAGTTTTTTCAGAAACTGTTCAGAATGGTTTGATAACTATCTAGCTGAATTCCTAGGTCCAGAGGAAATACAATTCTTTTGTGTGTGAAAGTTACCTTATAAAAATTATCTAAATTCAATTTTATTCACATAGGCTATATTATTAGTTTCAGAGGTAGAATTTGGTGATTCATTAGTTGCATACAACACCCAGTGCTCATTCCCTCAGGTGCCTTTCTTTTTTGTTTCTCTTCCTTCCTTCCTTCCTTCCTTTCTTTCTTCCTTCCTTTCTCTTTTTTAATTTTTTTTTAGATTTATTTATTTGCCAGAGAGGGAGAAAGCAGAAGCAGAGGGAACAGCAAGCAGACTTCCTTGAGCAGGGAGCTAATGTGGGACTCGATCCCAGGACCCTGGGATCATGACCTGAGCTGAAGGCAGACACTTAACCAATTGAGCCACCCAGGTGTCCCTCATGTGTCTTTCTTAATGCTCATCATCTAGTTACACCATTCCGCACCCATCACCCCTCCAGGAATTCTCTCTTTGGCTCCTATACTTGAGTCTCTTGTGAATTGCCTCCCTCTCTGTGTTTTCATCTTATTTTAGTCTTCCTTCCTTTTTCCTATGTTCATTTGTTTTCTTTCCTAAATCCCCCATAAGCGTGGAATCATAAGATATTTGTCTTTCTCTAAGTGATTTATTTTGCTTAGCATAAAACCCTCTAGCATAATATCATCCACATCTTTGCAAATGGCAAGATTTCATTCTTTTTGATGTCTGAGTAACATTCCTTTGTATACACAGGCCACACCTTCTTCATCCACTCATCTATTCGTGGTCATCCAGGCTCTCCCCATAGTTTTGCTTATTGTGGGCATGGCTGGTATAAACACCGGAGTTCATGTGCCCCTTCAAATCATGATGTTTCTGTCCTTTGGATAAATCCCTAGTAGCGTAATTTTGGGTCATAGGGTAACTCTATTTTTCAATCTTTGAGGAATCTTCATATTGTTTTCCAGAGTGGCTACACACTTGCATTCCCATTAGCAGTGTAAAAGGATTTCTCTTTCTCTACATCCTCACCAAAACTGGTTGTTCACTGAGCTGTTGATTTCAGCTATTCTGACTGGTGTGAGGTAGTATTTCATTGTGACTTTGATTTGTATTTCCCTGACGATGAGTGATGAGTAATGTTTCATGCGTTTTTTAGCCATTGTATGTCCTTGTAGAAATTTATTTTCATGTCTTCCACCCATTCCTTGGGCGGTCGTCTTTTTAAAATCAGCACATCTACTATTTTAAAGCTATTCTAACACAATGCTGAATCCTGAGCTTCTACCAACCAAAATGTGAATTAAAGTCTTAAATATTTATGTATGAATTTAAATAACTGTAAAGGGTTGCAATTATACAATGGAGAGGAAGTATTTTAAAATCATATCCACAAATGGCAAACATTCTGTTGATGCTCTCTAGCCTAGATGGCTAGACATGAATGATTGTTTCCTCCCCCAGATTATGGAATCTCTTGATTATGATTTGTTCAACTAAACCTTCTCCCCTCTTTCCCTCTTCTCATCTTCAGGGACCACTATGATCTGGATTTTATTTCTCTTACGGAATTTCTGAGTATTCTAAATCTCTCTTGTGATCTAATAGTTCAGTTATTCTGTTCCTTTCAGCTTCCTTATGTTCCATCATTAATCTCCATCATTGACTGGCTCTTCTGCTTCATTTACCCTCAATTGTATAAACACCATTTAGGAATGCATCTCACTAAATGACATTTTTAATTTTGATATAAGCAGATTTTAGTTCCTTTATTTCTCCCGTCAGGGATCACCTATTTTCTTCTAATATTTTTTTTTTTTCAAACCCAGCTAGTATCTTTATAATCAATGTTTTAAATTCTAGTTCAGAAATATAACTTATATCGATACTGATTAAATCCCTTCCAGTGAGTTTATCACCATTTTTTTTCTTTTGGGTTGAATTTTTCCATCTCATCATTTGTGCAGGAAAAAAAGAACAAAGAAAGAATAAAGAAAAAAGTCAAGAAAATAACCAAAGAACAACAGGGATTGTTCGCTTTTCTAAGAGGGCTCCTGAAGAGTGGCCAGCAGTTCTCCTTCCCGGGAAGGAGAGGGCGAGTGATGCCATATTCTATCTCCTCCACCACCCATCGACCCCTATTTACCACTGCAGATGGACTCCAGAGAGAAACATCGTTTGGGGTGTAGTTTTGTTCAACAAAATCTTCTCACCCTTCCTAACAACAACAACAACAGCTTCAAGAAGTGTTTCTGGGGTATGTTGCTCTGCTGTTGTATTTTGGGCTCTTTCCCACTGATTCTTCCTCCTTGTCTGTAGCGGGGAATGTTTCAGTCTTCACCTAGGCGTGTTTTGGTTACTTTGGCTAGTTACACAATTACAACATCGAAAGAAAGGAAGAAAAGTGAAAAGAAAAAAGGCTGACTCAAGACAAGGGAAAAGGAAAAGGAATAAAAATGCAAAGAGACAACAGAGCAGTGTAAGCCTAATTCTTAAGAATAAGAAAGAATGAGAAAAAAGTGGGGACAGAAAAAAAAGAGGAAAAAAAGCTGAAAAATAAGAGAAGGAAAGAAAACAAATTAAAAAAATAAACAAAAAAATTTAAGTGTCATAAAAAAAGATGAAGGTAAGAGAAGATAAAAAGAATACATGATAAAAGATAACAAAAAAGATATAAAATTTAAATATTTTTTAAAAAGAAAAGAGAAAAGAGGAGGGAAAATAAAAATTAAAAAAAGCAAAACTGGCCCTGTTTCCAGCAGAAGCTGATTTTCAATCAGTAAACTTGGCAGATGTGGAGGCCTGTGTTGATCTTCTGAAGGAGAGGCTTGCTGTTCTGGTCTAGAAGCTGACTTGCCCTTGTAAGGATGTCCCTGTCAGGACAGGAGTTGGGGGTTTTAGCAATGGGGACTCCAGTGGAGTCCAGTGGAGATGGAAGCACAGTGTTTCTTTCTGGAGTAGGTCTCAAGGGGTAGGTAGGTAGGTCTCAAGGGGTATGGAGGAGACAGAATATGGCATCACACCTCCGCTCCTTCCTGGGGAGGAGAACTGCTGGCCACCATTCAAGGGCCCTCTTAGAAAAGCAAACAATCCCTGTGGCAGGGGCTTTTGTCTGTTCACTGCCTTTAACCTGCCTGTGCCTGGGCCTGGTGTGTTGGTACATCCAGAAAAACAGATCTCCTTTATTTCCTTTCTGGCAGGTGGCTGCGATTCAAACTCCAAGTTTTAAAGGGCCAGGTTATGTGCTGACCCACTCCTATCCCCTGGAGGAGAGACAATGCATGTGCCCATCCTCGCAGCCCCTGAAAGAGTTGAACAGTGTAGGCAACTGGAGTTGCTAGAGTTTATTGTAGTGCTTAGCAAAAAGCTGAAAACAGGTTATTAGTACTCTGCACATGACTCAGCCCCTACTCTTTCCTCTTCCAGAAAAGCCCAGGCAGGGGCTTGACTGTATTGTGGCAGACAGCAAAAACCAGCATCAGATCATCTCCAATCTCCTCCTTCTGCTATCTTCTCACTTCTGCTGCAGAAATGCAGCTGTTTGGTGCCAAACAGAGATATACGGCTATTGTGGCTCACAGCTGAACTTGTTCAGAGGTCTTCTGCCCTCTGGACACACCTCTGATCTTGCTTTCGAGCACCACTCAATGGCTCCTAGCTGTTTCAGTCTTAGCAGTTTATACGTTTCCAGGAATACATCCGTTTCCACCAGGTTGCTCAATTTGTTGGCATATAGCTTTTGATAATAATTTCTGATAATTGTTTCTATTTCCTTGGTGTAAGTCATGATCTCTCCCCTTTCATTCATACTTTTATTAATTTGGTCCTTTCTCTTTTCTTCTGGATGACTCTGCCCAGAGGTTTATCGATCTTTCAAGATGTAATTCTTTCAGTTTAATTGATCTGCTCTACTGTTTTTCTGGTTTCTATTTCATTGATCTCTAATCTAATCATGATTATTTTTCTTCTCCTGCTTGGTTAAGGTGTTATTTTCTGTTTGTCCTGCAATCCAATCCACTTAGATGTAAGGTTAACTTGTGCATTCAGGATTTTTCCACTTTTTTCAGTGAGACGTGGATGGCTGTGTATTTATACCTTAGGACTGCTGTTGCAGAATCCCATAGGTTTTGGTCATCCCAAGGTGTTTTCATTCTCACTGGTTTACGTGAATTGTTTTAGTTTTCTTTGATGTCCTGGTTGACCCAAACATACTTAAACAGAGTGGTCTTTAGCTTCCAAGTGTTGGAATTCCTTCCAGACTAATTTCTGTTTGAGTTCCAGTTTCAAAGCACTGTGGCCTAAAAAATATGCAGGGAATAATCTCAATCTTTTGGTATTGATGGATACCTGAAATGTACTCTATTCTGAAGAAAATTCCATGTGCATATGAGAAAACTGAGTATTCTTTGATTTTAGGGTCAATGTTCTGTATATTTCTATGAAGTCCATCTGGTCTACTGTGTCATTCAAAGCTCAGGTTTCATTGCTGAATTTCTGCTCAGATGATTGGTCTATTGCTGAGAATAGAGTGTTGAGGTCTCCTACTATTAAAATACTATTATCAATATGATTCCTTATTTTGGCTAGCAGTTGGCATATGTAGTTGTTGCTCCCCATCTTGGAGCAAGATTAACAACTGTTATATCTTCTTATCGTTACACCCTTTAAGAATGATATCATGGCACTCTCTATCTCTGAATACAGTCTTTAGCTTAAAACTTATTTGTCTGATATGAGAATTGCTACCACAGCTGTCTTTTGAGGGCTGTTGGCATGAAAAATAGTTCTCCATTCTCTCATGTTCAGTCTGATTGTCTCTTTAGTTTCAAAATGAGTCTCTTGTAGACAGCATATGGATGGATCCTGTTTGTTTGTTTGTTTGTTTTTATCTAAAATGCAACCCTGTGCCATTTCATGGGAGCATTTGGGCTCTTCACATTGATAGTGACAATTGAAAGATTTGATTTTAGCGCCATCATGTTGCCTGTGAAGTCCCTGTTTTAATACATGGTCTCTGTAAATTTCTGGCCTATGTTACTCTTGGGATTTTCTTCTTTTAGAGAACCCTGTTAATATTTCTTGCAGGGCTGGCTTGGTGGTCACATATTCTTTTAGTTTTTGCTGATCTTGGAAGCTCTTTATCTCTCCATCCATTCTGAATGAGAGCCTTGTTGGATAAAGTATCCTTGGCTGTATATTCTTCTACAGGTTAGTACCCTAAATATGTCTTGTCACCCCTTGCTGGCTAGCCAGGCCTCTCTGGATGGGTCAGATATTAGCCTGGTGTTCTTCCCTCTGTACATAAGAAATATCTTTCCCCTATCTGCTTCCAGGATTGTTTCTTTGGGTCTACGATTTGCAGGTTGTATTATTATATGTCAGGGGAGGAGTGTTCTGTTGCCATTGATCTTGGGAGGGGTCCTCCCTGCCTCTTGGTCAGGAATGCTTGTTTCCGTCCCCAGATTAGAGATGTTCTTGGCTAGGAGTTGCTAAAAAATATATTTAAGACCCCCCCCCCTCCACTCCCTCTGGGGACCAAATAATTCTGACATGGGAACATTTCATGCCAACCTTAAACTCTCTCAGTCTGACCTCTTGGACTTTACGTTGTTTTTCCCAGGGTGCCTTGATTTCCATCCTCTCTACCATCTTATCTTCTGGATCACTAATTTGTTTTTCTGCCCCATTTACCCTGGCAGTCAGAGTATCCAGTTTAGACTGCATTTCATTCATAGCATTTATAAGTCCCGGCTGATTTGATCTCATTTGTGTCCTTACAATTCTATAATGTTGCTAATATTTTTTCTCAAGCCTAGGTATTGACTTTATAATTGTTACCCTGAAGTCTTCCTCTGTTTTCTTGCTTATATCCATATCCATTTGCTCTAAGGCAGACACCACATTGTCTGGTTCTTTCCTTCGCTGGGGTTTCCTCGTCTTTGTCATTCTCTTCTGGGGTGGTTAAGGGAATCTAGATTCCACAATATTAACCATGACCCAAGCAAGATGCACCTGTTTTAGAGAGACTGTTGGGTTGTCATCCTCTTGTTCTTCCAGGCTGCCTTCAGGGGGAGAGTTCTGTTGTGCTGTTACTCAGTCAGTCCTGCTTGGAAGAATTGCCTTGTCCGCTGTCATGGGTGATAGGCTCAGTAAAATTGTTTTACTTGAGCTTTTTTTTCTCTGGTGGCCTTCCACATCTCTTTTGAGAGACAGAGCATATGCGGATACCCCCAAACCTTTGCCCCAGAGCAGAGAAATTGCAGTTTGTTCTTCAATGAGTCCTCTAAGGCACAGAGTCTCCATTTCTGTCTGTACTGCTGAAAGCCACCATCTCCCTGGCTGTGCATCTCACAACACTCCCAAACGTGGAACCAAGGAATGGACCCATCTCTACCTATTGTGCTTGTAAAACTGCGAGCAGCCCCTATTCCATGTACATGCACCTGCAGCTCCTGGATCCTGTCTGGGGATTCGACAAAAGTACTTTCAACACTACACCAATATGGGAGTCTTTGCCCGGCCCAGCACAGGAGGCTTTTGTGCTCCTCTGTTATATCACCTTACCATCACCAGCATATGTAGAGAACCTCCCACTTATGTTTATCTTCTAATATCTGTCTGCAGAAACAAGCCTCTACCCTTCATACCTCAAGACTAACTATGATTTTCTGCTTGCAGAGATCCAGATATATATTCTTACTTCTTAGGCTGGTTTCATGGGATTTCAGAATGGTTTGGTAGATATCCGACTAAATTCAGAAGACTGGTTGAAATAATTTACCCTAGTCCTCCACCAAATTCCCTCCTTCCATCACCCTCCCCCCCCCCCCAAAAAAAAAAATCCTGGGCATATTTGAAAGACTCCTAACCCTCAGTTCCACAGTTAGCTTCCTGTGTAACATTTCTGATAATTTATTCATGGGTGAACATACATATTACCTTAAATTTAAATTTGCAATCTTGTTTTCTCCATCAATGATATGTTAGAGATGTCTTTCCACATCAATTACATATAGGTTTTCTTACACTTCTTAATGGCTGCATGGCATCAAATGTTCCCTCTTGGGAGGGAACAGAGTGAAAATATGGTAGGAATTACACAAGAATTTACCTACCTGAATGTATGAATATGTACCAAATGAAATAATGTTAAGAGTAACTGTTTTTAATCCATGTAGACTTTAGTTTCTCATCTACAAAATGGAGAAAACAACGTTAAAAATAAAAAAGCCAGTTATTTTACCAGCACAATGAGTTTATTTAGGAATACCTGAGGAACTTCAGTTCAGGAGAAGCAACTATGGTGAACAATAGGCTGTCAGAACAGGCAAAAGTTCAGCTTTAATTAAGGCTTAGGAAGAAATTTAGGAGAATTGTTTAGAAAAAGTTTCTTGGAGAAGAACAAGATTCTGTGAAAGATGAGTTAAGGTGTTGGAATAGTAGGGGAAGCTGGGCTTATCTCATTCCTTGATCACAGCTAGGTAATGATCAGATCATTTTGAACAACCAGGAATACGACCTGAGAACTAAGAATGCAATCTACACAGTTGGAGGGAGAGAACATGACAGATGCAAGATTCAGAGACATAAACTGAGGGAGAGAAAAGTACTGTGGACCCAAATGGGGACTAATCCCTTTACACTAAGAGAAGTTAGGGAGAGAGGGGGACAGAGGGAAAGGGAGTTGTGTGTCAAGTTTGCACAACATACCCTGGTATACAGATTCAAGGGGTTGCACTGGGAGAGAATGTTTCCCTTCCCGGAGTACATTTGGAAAGAGGATATATTGCCTCTTCAAGGACAAAAGTCCCAATGGGAATTGTTGACCAGTCATTCAAAAGCAGGGTACAGAGGCACACACAAAGGACAGATGATCTGCTCACTACTCACTGCTCACTACTGTGCTTCACCACTCACTCCAGATGCCTGCCTGACTATGTGACTTCTCCTTTGGGACAGAATCATGCTGAGCAAAGTTCTTCAGGGCTCCCTTCCTCCAGGGAGGGAAGCAGATGATTTAAGATAGGGAGCTTTGAATGCCAGCCTGTGGCCGGAGATAAAACACATGAGAATTGTGGTGCTGGGTGAGCCAATGCCTGAGAAAAGACATTTGAGAGCAGGGATCTAGCCTGGGATACAGGGAGGGGGGCTGTTCACTGTTCACTGTTACTTTGAAGGCCTCCAGTACATCAGTGGGCATGAGTTCCTCTCCCCAGGATGAGAGGCCTGGGCAATGCCATCCTTCACTCCACCACCCACACCCACACCCAGCATGGTGGGACTTTAGAGAGAAATAAAAAATTCTCTAGTGGAGACTGCAGTAACTTACACCAACTCTGCCTGCCCTGGGTAGGTCTCCCTGGGAGCCAGTGCAGGGGTTCTCTCCCCAAGTTGACCAATACAGGACCATGGCATGTGCAATATGCACTGACCACAGATTGCTCCAAAATGTAAACTTCACTTCTGCTGGAAATAGGAACAGGCTTCCCCCCCCCCCCCCACCTTTGGAATCAGGATTATATGTTTCTGTTTGTTTGTTTGTTTCCTTTCTCATTTTTTGGTTCTGGCTTCTTTTTGTTTTTCTGTACTTTTCTTTTTTCCTTCTTTCTCTTTGAGATCACTTTTTGTTTGTCCCTTTGCTTTTTTGTTTTCCTTTTCTCTTTTCTTGGATCAGCTGCCCCTCATTACCAGGCTTACTTAATAAGCAAATTACCTAGATAAAGTTCCAAACACTTCTCATGGCAAGCAAGGATGAATTCTTCAGAGGCCTGACTGGGGAAAAAGCACAATATCAGAGTGCATACAGCATCCACCAACAGAATAGAAGAATGCATACGGCATACACCAAAAACACTTCTGGAAGGGACAGACTGATTCTTAATATACCCTTACTCTTAGGTTTAGGAAAGAGAACAAGTTTCCATAACCCACAAATGACAGATTTAGTCAAAATGACTGGATGGAGGGATTCTCCTAAAAAGAAAGGCGAGAGGAATTCACAGCGAGGGACTTGCTGAGAACAGATATAGGGAATTTATCAGAACAAGAATTAGATCAACAGTCAAAAGACTGCTAGCTGGATTTGAAAGAAACAGAGAAGACACCAGAGAAATCCTGGCAGCTAGGATAAATGGCCTATCAACCAGTCAGGCTGAAATGAAAAGTGCTATAACTGTGAGGCAACACAGATTTGGATTTCATCACAATGAGGGCTGAAGACATTGAAGAAAAAATAGTTGAATTATAATATAATGAAGTTGCAAAGAAGAGGGCAAGAACACTATCAGATCACAAAGGCACCAATCCGCTATGGAAGAAAGCAAACTAATATCCATATAGTAGAAGCCCCAGAAGAAGTAGTGCAAAGGAAGAGCAGAACAGTTATTGAATAAGTGATAGCTGAGAATTTTCGTAATCTGGGGAAAAACATGGGCATTTCATTTCACTTTTTTAAAAAATTTCTTTTCAGCATAACAGTACTCATTGTTTTTGCACCACACCCAGTGCTCCATGCAATACGTGCCCTCCCTAATCCCCACTACTTGGTTCCCCAACCTCCTAACCCTGCCCCTTCAAAACTCTTAGGTTGTTCTTCAGAGTCCATAGTCTCTCATGGTTTATCTCCCCTTCCAATTTCCCTCAACTCCCTTCTCCTCTCCATCTCCCCATGTCCTCCGTGTTTTTTGTTATGCCCCACAAATAAGTGAAACCATATGATACTTGACTCTCTCTCCTTGACTTATGTCATTCAGCATAATCTCTTCCAGTCCTGTCCACGTTGTACAAAAGTTGGGTGTTCATCCTTTCTGATGGAGACATAATATTCCATTGGTGTATATGGACCACATTTTCTTTATCCATTCATCCGTTGAAGGGCATCTTGGTTCTTTCCAAAATTTGGCACCTGTGTCCATTGCTGCTAAAAAAAATGGTGTACTGATGGCCATTCTTTGCACTATATCTCTATCTTTGGGATAAATACCCAGTAGTGCAATTGCAGGGTCATAGGGAAGCTCTATTTTTAATTTCTTGAGGAATCTCCATACTGTTCTCCAAAGTGGCTGCACTAACTTGCATTCCCACCAACAATGTAAGAGGGTTCCACTTTCATACAGCAATTCAGTAATGTGGCAGGATACAAAGTCAATGTACAGAAATCAGTGGCTCTCTTATACACTAACAATGAAAATACAGAAAGGGAAATTAGAGAATCGATTCCATTTACTATAGCACCAAGAACCTAAGATACCTGGGAATAAACCTAACCAAAGAGCTAAAGGACCTGTACTCGAGGAACTACAGAACACTCATGAAAGAAATTAAAGAAGACACAAAAAGATGGAAGACCATTCCATACTCTTGGATTGGAAGAATAAACATTGTTAAAATGTCTATACTGCCTAGAGCAATCTATACTGTTAATGCCATTCCGATCAAAATTCCACCGGTATTTTTCAAAGAGCTGGAGCAAATAATCCTAAAACTTGTATGGAATCAGAAGAGACCCTGAATTGCTAAGGAAATGTTGAAAAACAAAAACAAAACTGGAAGCATCACGTTACCCCGATTTCAAGCTTTACTACAAAGCTGTGATCACCAAGACAGCGTGGTACTGGCATAGAAACAGACACATAGACCAGTGGAACAGAGTGGAGAGCCCAGATATGGACCCTCAACTCTATGGTCAAATAATCTTCAACAAAACAGGCAAAAATATTCAATGGAAAAAAGACAGTCTCTTCAATAAATGGTGCTGGGAAAACTGGACAGCGATATGTAGAAGAATGAAACTCGACCATTCTCTTACACCGTACACAAAGATAAACTCGAAATGGATAAAAGACCTCAACGTGAGACAGGAATCCATCAGAATCCTAGAGGAGAACATAGGCAGTCACCTCTTCGATATCAGCCACAGCAACTTCTTTCAAGAGATGTCTCCAAAGGCCAAGGAAACAAAAGCAAAAATGAACTTTTGGGACTTCATCAAGATCAAAAGCTTCTGCACAGCAAAGGAAACAGTCAACAAAACAAAAAGGCAACCCACGGAATGGGAGAAGATATTTGCAAATGACAGTACAGACAAAAGGTTGATATCTAGGATCTATAAAGAACTCCTCAGACTCAACACATACAAAACAGATAATCATATCAAAAAATAGGCAGAAGATATGAACAGACACTTCTCCAACGAAGACATACAAATGGCTATCAGACACATGAAAAAATGTTCATCCTCACTAGCCATCAGGGAGATTCAAATTAAAACCACATTGAGATACCACTTGACACCAGTTAGAATGGCCAAAAATTAGCAAGACAGGAAACAACGTGTGTTGGAGAGGATGTGGAGAAAGGGGAACCCTCTTCCACTGTTGGTGCGAATGCAAGTTAGTGCAGCCACTTTGGAGGACAGTGTGGAGATTGCTGAAGAAATTAAGAATAGAGCTTCCCTATAACCCTGCAATTGCACTGCTGGGTATTTACTCCAAAGGTACAGATGTAGTGAAAAGAAGGGCCATCTGTACCCCAATGTTTATTGCAGCAATGGCTACGGTCACCAAACTGTGGAAAGAACCATGATGCCCTTCAATGGATGAATGGATAAGGAAGATGTGGTACATATACACAATGCAGTATTATGCCTCCATCAGAAAGAATGAATACCCAACTTTTGTAGGAACATGGACGGGACTGGAAGAGATTATGCTGAGCGAAATAAGTCAAGCAGAGAGAGTCAAGTATCATATGGTCTCACTTATTTGTGGAGCATAACAAAGAACATGGAGGACATGGGGAGATGGAGAGGAGAGGGAGTTGAGGGAAACTGGAAGGGGAGATGAAGCATGAGAGACTATTTACTCTGAAAAACTACCAGAGGGTTTTGAAGGGGCGGGGGAGGGAGGTGAGAGGTTGAGGAACCAGATGGTGGGTAATAGGGAGGGCACGTACTGCATGGAGCACTGGGTGTGATGCCAAAACAATGAACACTGTTATGCTGTAAATAAACAAATAAAAATTAAAAAAAAAAAACAATGAACACTGTTATGCTGTAAATAAACAAATAAGAAAAAAAAAAACTAAACAAAAAAAAATGAAGAAGAACATACCAAATGTGTAAAACAATGTTATTTAATTACTTGGTACTTGGCCTTTGTAGGGCTTTATCCAGGAAAGGAGTTGGGGCACTGCTCCTCCATTCTGCAAGTGTTTTCATTTTCTGTTGAGATAAAAATAACTAAATAAAATGAAGACCATGTGACTTGTGAAGTGAGTAAGTACCAATTTTGAAACCAATTCAGCAAATTTTGTATTGCCTGCCCTTACCGCTAAAAAAAAAAAAAAAAAAAAAAAAAAAAAAAAAAGAGAGAGTTCCCCTTTCTCCACATCCTCTCCAACACACGTTGTTTCCTGCGTTGCTAATTTTGGCCATTCTATCTGGTATAAGGTCATATCTCAGTGTGGTTTAAATTTGAATCTCCCTGATGGCTAGTGAGGATGAACATTTTTTCATGTGTCTGGTAGCCATTTGTATGAGTTCATTGGAGAAGTATCTTTTTATATCTTCTGCCCATTTTTTGATATGATTATCTGTTTTGTGTGTGTTGAGTTTGAAAAGTTCTTTATAGATCCTGGATATCAACCTTTGTCTGTATTGTCATTTGCAAATATCTTCTCCCATTCCGTGGGTTGCCTTTTTGTTTTGTTGACTGTTTCCTTTGCTGTGCAGAAGCTTTTGATCTTGATGAAGTCCCAAACGTTAATTTTTGCTTTTGTTTCCTTTGTCTTTGGAGACATCTCTTGAAAGAAGTTGCTGTGGCTGATATCGAAGAGGTGACTGCCTATGTTCTCCTCTAGGATTCTGATGGGTTCCTGTCTCACGTTGAGGTCTTTTATCCATTTCGAGTTTATCTTTGTGTACGGTGTAAGAGAATGGTCGAGTTTCATTCTTCTACATACCGCTGTCCAGTTTCCCCAGCACCATTTATTGAAGAGACTGTTCTTTTTCCACTGTATATTTTTTTCCTGTTTTGCTGAAGATTATTTGACCCTAGAGTTGAGTTCCATATCTGGGCTCTCTACTCTGTTCTAAAAGTCTATGTGTCTGTTTTTATGCCAATACCATGCTGTCTTGGTGATCACAGCTTGTAGTAAAGCTTGAAATCAGGTAACGTGATGCCACCAGTTTTGTTTTTTTGTTTTTCAACATTTCCTTAGCGATTCCGGGTCTCTTCTGATTCCATACAAATTTTAGGATTATTTGCTCCTGCTCTTTGAAAAATACCGGTGGAATTTTGATCAGAATGGCATTAAAAGTGTAGATTGCTCTGGGCAATATAGACATTTTAATAATGTTTATTCTTCTGATCCAAGGGCATGGAATCTTTTGTCTTTTTCAATTTCTTTCATGAGTGTTCTGTAGTTCCTCAAATACATATCCTTTACCTCTTTGGTTAGGTTTATTGCCAGGTATGTTATGATTCTTGGTGCTATAGTAAATGGAATCGATTCTCTAATTTCCCTTTCTGTCTTTTCATTGTTGGTGTATAAGAAAGCCACTGATTTCTGTACATTGACTTTGTATCCTGCCACTTTGCTGAATTGCTGTATGAGTTCTAGTAGTTTGGGGGTGGAGTCTCTGGGGTTTTCCATAAAAAGAATCATGTCATCTGCAAAGAGAGAGAGTTTGACTTCTTCATTGCCAATTTATTGCCATTTATTTCTCTTTGTTGTGTGATTGCTGTTGCTAGGACTTCTAATACTATGTTGAACAAGAGTGGTGAGAGTGGGCATCCTTGTGTTCCTGTTCTCAACAGGAAGGCTGCAAGCTTTTTCCCATTGAGGATTATATTTGCTGAGGGTCTTTCATAGATAGATTTTATGAAGTTCAGGAATGTTCCCTCTATCCCTATACTTTGAAGTGTTTCAATCAGGAACGGATTCTGGATTTTGTCAAATCCTTTTTCTGCATCAATTGAGAGGACCATGTGGTTCTTCTCTCTTCTCTTATTGATTTGTTCTATCATATCGATTAATCTATGAATGTTGAATGAGCCTTGTAACCCAGGGATGAATCCCACCTTGTCATAGTGGATAATCTTTTTAATGTGCTGCTGGATCCTGTTTGCTAGGATCTTGTTGAGGATCTTAGCATATTCTTCAGTGATTCTTCAGTGATATTGGCCTGCAATTCTCCTTTTTTGTCAGGTCTTTGCCTGGTTTGGAGATCAGGGGAATGCTGCCTTCATAAAAAGAGTCTGGAAGTTTTCCTTCTGCTTCAATTGTTTGAAATAACTTCAGGAGAATTGGTGTTATTTCTTCTTTGGAGGTTTGGGAGAATTCCCCAGGGTATCCCTCAGGTCCTGGGCTCTTGTTTTTTTAGTTGTTTTTGATCACATAACATGGGTTTTTGAGTCCAAGAAGCACACAGAACTCCCCTCAAAATCCACAAAAATAGGGCAACCCACGACCTATCAGATGGAAACTAGCAAATGACAGGGAGAATGAGAAGAGTCTGAAAGCAGCTCAGGGGAACAGGTCCTGAAATAACAAGGGTAGTTGCAGTGGGCCTGCAGCTGACCAGTCCACCGATGGTTGGTTTTGGCAAGCCAAAAACGGTCTTGCATGATAGACTCAACATGCTATAGGGGAAACATGTGCAGCCAAGGATCCTTGATTCAGCAAGACTGTTACTTACAAGAGAGGAGAAATCAAGAGTTTCCATGACAAACAAAAACGAAAGGAATTTGGGAACACTAAATCAGCTTTGCAAGACATAGTAAAGGGGACTCTTTGAGTGGAAAGAGTCTGGAAGTATCAAAGCTGAGAAAGGAAAAGAGACAATCTACAGGCATAATGACTTTACAGGTGATACAATAGCACTAAATTCATATCATTTCATCATTACTCTAAATGTAAATGGACTAAGTGCTCCAGTCAAAGGACTTAGGTTATCAGAACTGATAAACAAACAAACAAGCTCCAAACCCAAAACAGCTACAAGATCCATCAACTGTTGACCTACAAAAAACTAATTTGTGATCCAGAGACACCTCCTCATTGACAAAAAGGAGGTTCCTCATAAAGTTACAAATAGAACAAACAGCAATCTACCTCTGTATCTCTTCATCTTACCATTCATCTGTGTTCTTTAGCATAGCCTTTAATAAGCTCATAAACATAAGTGAGTTTTGTCAGCTTCTCTAGCAAATTAATTGAACCCAAAGAGAATGTCATTGGAACCTACAAATTGCACATAGTGAATAAGAAGCATATGATATCCCATGCTTATGTCTCATTCCAATAGTGAGTAGCAGCAGTGTTATAACTCCCCAATGGGGACTGACATTATTTGCATGCAGATAGTGTCAAAGTTAAATGAAAGTATAGATCGCCCTGGTATTATTTTAGAGAGTCACTTGTTATAAGGTAAAAAACACATTTTTGTTACCCAAAATGTCACAATTTTAAAAATTATATTTATTTATTTTATTTTAGAGAGGGAGCGAGAGTAGAGGCCAGGGGAAGAAGAAGAGGGAGAGAATCTCAAGCAGATTCTGCACTGAGTGGACAGTTTTACATGGGCTTCAATTTCACAACCCTTGAGATCATGACCTGTGCTTAAGCCAAGTGTCAGACACTTAACAGACTGAGGCATCCAGATGCCCCAGAAGTGTCACAATGGTCATGATGTCTGAATCATAAAGAAGGGAGAAACACAGGAGAGAAAACTCACATTATCTAAAAGAAGAAGAAAAAGAGTTGAGCTTTTCCTGTTAAACTTATTCATGTTATATGTCACTTAAATCTTAATAAGGTCTTTAAGAATTTAAAGTGAGGTTTGAATCCAACTATTAAAAACACTGTAAATTTTGTCTAGCATTTTGGGGATATGCCCTTCTTGATGTAATTTCAAATATCCAAGCAAATATTAACTAACAGATATTGTAACCCCCCAAAAGATCATAAGAAACATGTTATGTGCTTTTTCCTCTTAAAGTATTTAAACAGAAAGGCAATTGGGTTTAAGTGGTTCTAATGCCTTGACAGCCAGAAGAAGGAAACAAACCTAAGCCAAAGTCAATTTATGCACTGACCTCAAAGTCAAGAAATTGCAACTTAAGAATGACCAATCACAAACACTTTACTAGGCTTTACTAAACATTTAAGTTATTGCCTATCAAATAACGTCCTCCTTTGCTCTGTGTCTTCTTTAGAAAAACATTTCCCCTGATATGATCCATAAAGCACTACAAATGATCTTTGTTTACTACTGTCTGATATGAATCACTTTTACTCACGTAAAATATGGAAAATCTAATGTGCCTCAGTTTTTTCTTTTTTAAACATTATTGGTTTATTTGTTTATTACATTCCAGTGTAGCTGATATAGGGTGTTATCTTAGTTTCAGGTATCCAATGTAGTGATTCAAGAATTCTGTACATAACTAAGTACTCATCATGTTAAGTGCACTCTTCATCCCCAGCACCTGTTTCACCCATCCCTCACCCACCTCTTCTGGTAACCATTAGTGTGCTCTCTGTAGTGAAGAGTCATGTTTAGTTTTTTTTTTTTTTTTTTTTTTTTTTTTTTTTTTGTGGGGGGAGCTGTTTTGGTCCTTTTTATTTTCTCTGTTGTTTCATTTATTTCGTAAATTCTTCAATTCTGTGAAATTTTATGCTATTTGTCTTTCTTTCACTGACTAGTTACATCCATGCATTGAAAAATGTCAAGATTCGGGGGTGCTTGGGTGGCTCAGTAGGTTAAAGCCTCTGTCTTCAGCTCTGGTCATGATCCTGGGGTTCTGGGATCGAGCCCCACATTCGGCTCTCTGCTCAGCGGGGATCCTGCTTCCTCTTCTCTCTCTGCCCGTCTCTCTGCCTACTTGTGATCTTTCTCTCTCTCTCTGTCAAATAAATAAATAAATCTTAAAAAAAATGAAAAATGTCAAGATTCATTCTTCTTTATGGCTGAGTAACATACTATTGCAAATAAATATATATGTATATTTATAATTACATATTCAATATTTATACATATGCATATATATTATATATGTATGAGGGTATACTGCACCTTCCCTATCCATTCACCAATCAATGGACACTGGGGTTCCTTCTGCATCTTGACTATTATAAACAATGTTGTAATAAACATAGGGATGCATCCATTTTTCTTTTAACAACCATTTACAAGTTGTAGACACAGGTCTGCTAGAAATAAGCTATACTGTGAAGGTTTCAATATTCCAGGTACTATCTTAAGTGTTTTGCATGGATAATATATTATTCATTATGACAACACTGTGACGTAGGCTTTCTGTTTATCCCAGTTACAGATCAAAATAGATGCCAAGATAATGCCTCAGAAATAGAGAAAATAAAACTAGTTTCACTATAAAGCTTACAGATTTTGTTATTAAAAATTATATACATTAGGGGGACTCAAGATGGCGGGGAAGTACGAGGAGGCACCGTTTCAACCTGTACCCTAAAGTGAGCTGATTACCTACCAAAGAACTCGGACCACCCATGAAATCAGCCTGAGATCAGAATTATACACGTCTGGATCTCTACAGCAGCAGAAGACGCCAGTGGCAGGTAAAGCCCACTGGGAGCATCGGACTGATATCGAAAGATAAACAAAAAGGGGAGGGAGCCACCAGAGGTGACCGATTGGAAAGTAATACCCCAATACGAGAGTGCCCTGCGTCTGGGGACCAGCATTAACTTGGAGTCTGGTTGAAAGCACTCAAAAAACAAAGAGCAAAGGATCACGAAGGGAAATAGTGGGAACCTGGGTGGTTAGGGTCAGGGACCTAAGTCCCTGGACCCAGGACAGCCTCCCCTGGTGCTGAGTCAGAGAGAGTGTGGCAGAGAAATCAGGTCTCCACCCCTGAGCCGCCAGTGCACCTGACCCGCCAGTGCGCCCGAGAACGAGTGGGGTCTGGATCCCATGAAGGACTGGGAGCCTGGCCTGACAGCATTCCTGAAACGCGCAAGTCCCACACGCTCCCTTGGGAGAGGTGCTCATAGGCGCTAGCCTGGAGCTCTGGCATCTGGAAAAAACAGACATTCCCAGCTCCGGAGAGCGGGAAAATCTCAGTGTGCGATCTCTGCTCTGAACCTCTCTGGCGGTCTGGAGCTGCCTAGACAGCCAACGCTACCCTGGTTTTGGGTACAACAAGGAGCTCCTGCATCCCCATGGACAGTGACTCAGAACCGACTCTGCCAGCAGCTCTTGCAGAACATTCTGAGGCTTCTCTCTCAGAGGGAGGTCAGGGTGCAGTTTACTCTCCTCTAAACCTCCAAAAACCATCAAAAGCTGTCAAGGCGAGAGAAAACAGATGAAAGAACATAAAAACCCTCAAAGAACAAAAGCCTGAAAAACAAACAGTTTCCTCAGAGCCCACTCCCTTGAGGGGAGCCGGAGGACATAACTCAGGGAACATGATTGCCTGAAAACCTACGTGGCAGGCCCCTCCCCCAGAAAACGAACCAGGAAGGAAGAAAAAAAAAAAAAAAAGACTACAAGAGAAAAACCATCACTACTTCATAAATACAACTTTTATTTTTAACTCTTTACCAATATTCCGGTTCTTTTTTTTATACATACAGATAATTTTTTAACCTATTTACCATCACACTGAAATGTCCAGTACATCAAATTCTTTAATAACTTTCTAACCTGAAATTTTTGATACATACACCCGTGTTTTTCTTTTGCTTTTCTATTTTTTAACTCTTTTTTAAATTTTAACTTAGTTTAGTCTAGTTTATTCTTTTTTAATTTTTATTTTCTACTATACATATAGAGTTATACTTCAAGGTGATCCCCTTTCCCCAAACAATGCTACCCCTATAGGCAAACCAGTTTCTAATCCCCTGTAATTTAGGAAAGTTGAGTCCCTTAACAAAAACATCAAGATACCTTCAGGAAGAATCAAAATAACCTTCCTCACCCACACTGAGAATTTATAACCACTCTCCGAATTTTTCCTTCTGTCAGTGTTTCTGTGAATTTGTGTTTGTCCTGATAATATATCAATCTTATACTTGGGGTTCTGTCAGATGAGGTTCTTCCTTTTTTTTTTTTTTTTTGTTATATATATGTATTTTTTTCTCTTATATACTTTTATCAGTCTATTTGTTTGTCTGTTTTTGTTTGTATACTTCACAAATCTTACCTTTTGGCCCATTTGGGCTGAGCCTTCTCTTTTATCTTCCCTTTTTTCCCTATCTCTCTCTCTCCTTTTTTCCTTTTTTCTTTTCCCTTTTTTTTCTTTCTTCTTCTCTATTTCTTTTTCTTTTCTTTTTTCTCTCATTTGGGTGGGGAATCCTGATTGCACAGAAGCGTTCCAGGGTGCACCTTGACTGCACCACAATCGATAAGTCCAGCTGCATCTGTTCAGTCATCTCTTACCAAAATGACTAGGAGGAGGAATACCCAACAGAAGAAAAATACAGAGGATGGGCCTTCTGCAACAGAGCTAATGACTATCGACATAGACAATATGTCAGAAAAGGAATTCAGACTAACAATTATCCAGGCAATAGCTAGGTTGGAGAAAGCCATGGAAGACGAAACAGAATTGATTAGGGCAGAACTGAAAGCCACCAGGGATGATGTTCACAATGTTAGGGCAGAACTGAAAGCCACCAGGGATGATGTTCTAAATGCTCTCAATGAGTTCATCTAATCTAAATTCTCTAAAACCTAGGGTAACTGAGACAGAAAATAGAATTATTGATCTGGAGGACAAACAGATAGAGAGAAAGAATGAGGAGGAAGCCTGGAACAAACAGCTCAGAAGCCACGAAAACGGAATCAGGGAAATAAATGATGCCATGAAAAGTTCCAACGTCAGAATTATTGGAATCCCTGAAGGGGAGGAAAAAGAAAGAATTCTAGAAGATAGAGTGGAAGAAGTTGTCGATGAAAATTTTCCCAATCTCACGAATGGAAACAACGTTCATGTACTAGAGGCAGAGAGATTTCCTCCTAAGATTTTAGATTCTCGATAGTCCTCACGACACCTTATAGTTAGAATGAGGAATTATGTTTCATGACAGACCCTCTTAAAAGCAGCTAGGACAAAGAAGCTCCTTACATAAAGAGGAAAGCCCATTAGAATAACGTCAGATCTTTCCACAGAGACCTGGCAAGCCAGGAAGGGCTGGCAAAATATATTGAGTACTAAGTGAGAAGAACATGCAACCAAGAATACTCTCTCCAGCAAGACTGACATTTAAAATGGATGGAGAGATAAAGAGTTTCCAAGTCTCGTAAGGCTTAAAAGACTATGCAACCACCAAGCCGACACTGCAGGAAATATTAAGGGGGTTCCTATAAAAGAGAAAAAAATCCTAAAAATATCATTGAACAGAAATAGAGAAACAGAAAGACTTCAAAGGCAACACGATGTCCATAAAAACCTATCTCTCAATAATCACTCTCAATGTGAATGGCCTAAATACACCCATAAAACGACACAGGGCTGCAGATTGGATAACACGACCGGACCCATCCATATGTTGTCTACAAAAGACTCATTTTGAACCTAAGGATACACCCAGACTGAAAGTGAAGGGATGGAGAAGCATCTTTCATGCCAATGGGCCTCAAAAGAAGGTGGGGGTAGTGATTCTCATATCATATCAATTAGATTTTAAACTAAAGACTGTAGTCAGAGATACAGAAGGACAGTACATCATTCTTTTTTTTTATTCGTTTATTTGTTTATTTACAGCATAACAGTGTTCATTGCTTTGGCATCACACTACATAATTCTTAAAGGCACTATCTGCCAAGATGATCTAACAATTGTGAATATCTATGATCCCCAATATGGGAGCACCCAAAAACAACAGAATACTCATTCTTCTCAAGTGCACATGAAACCTTCTCCAGAATAGACCACATACTCTGTCACAAAGCAGGACTCAACCGATACCAAAAGACTGACATTATTCCCTGCATATTCTCAGATCACAATGCTTTGAAACTGGAACTCAATCACAAGGAAAAGTTCAGAAGGAACTCAAACACCTGGAAGCTAAAGACCACCTTGCTTAAGAATGCTTAGATCAATCAGGAGATCAAAAATGAACTTAAACAATTCATGGAAACCAATGAGAATGAAGACACTTTGGTCCAAAACCTATGGGATACAGCATAGGCGGTTCTAAGGGGGAAATACATAGCCATCCAAGCCTCCCTCAAAAACATTGAAAAATCCAGAATACACCAGCTGTCTCTACACCTTAAAGAACTGGAGAATCAACAACAAATCAAACCAACTCCACATGCAAGAAGGGAAATAATCAAGATTAGAGCAGAGATCAATGAGGTAGAAACGAGAGATTCAGTAGAACATATCAATGAAACTAGAAGCTGGTTTTTTGAAAGAATCAATAAGATCAATAAACCATTGGCCACACTAATCCAAAAGAAAAGAGAGAAAGCCCAAATTAATAAAATTATGAATGAAAAGGGAGAGATCACAACACCAAGGAAATAGAAACAATCATCAGAAATTATTACCAACAGTTATATGCCAATAAGCTAAGCAACCTAGATGAAATGGATGCATTCCTGGAAAGCTACAAACTCCCAAAATTGAACCAGGAAGAAATTGACATCTTCCATTGATACCGATATCTAGTAACGAGATTGAAGCAGTGATCAAAAGCCTCCCAAAAAACAAGAGCTCAGGACCTGATGGATTCCCTGGGGAATTCTACCAAACTTTCAAAGAAGAAATAACACCAATTCTCCTGAAGCTGTTCCAAAAAATTGAAGCAGAACGACAACTTCCAGACTCTTTTTATGAAGCCAGCATTACCCTGATCCCCAAACCAGGCAAAGACCCCTACCAAAAAGGAGAATTTCAGACCAATATCACTGATGAATATGGATGCTAAGATTCTCAACAAGATCCTAGCAAACAGGATCCAGCAGCACATTCAAAAGATTATCCACCATGACCAGGTGGGATTCATCCCTGGGTTGCAAGGTTGGTTCAACATTCACAAATCAATCAGTGTGATAGAACACATCAATAAGAGAAGAGAGAAGAACCACATGGTCCTCTCAATTGATGCAGAAAAAGCATTCGACAAAATCCAGCATCCGTTCCTGATGAAAACGCTTCAGAGTATAGGGATAGAGGGAACATTCCTGAACTTCATAAAATCTATCTATGAAAGACCCACAGCAAATATCATCCTCAATGGGAAAAAGCTTGCAGCCTTCCCGTTGAGATCAGGAACACGACAAGGATGCCCACTCTCAGCACTCTTGTTCAACATAGTATTAGAAGTTCTAGCAACGGCAATCAGACAACAAAGAGAAATAAAAGGTATCCAAATTGGCAAGGAAGAAGTCAAACTCTCTCTCTTTGCAGATGACATGATTCTTTATATGGAAACCCCAAAGATTCCACCACCAAACTACTTGAACTCATACAGCAATTCAGTAACGTGGCAGGATACAAAGTCAATGTACAGAAATCAATGGCTTTCTTATACACTAACAATGAAAATACAGAAAGGGAAATTAGAGAATTGATTCCATTTACTAGAGCACCAAGAACCATAAGATAACTGGGAATAAACGTAACCAAAGAGGTAAAGGAGCTGTACTCGAGGAACTACAGAACACTCATGAAAGAAATTAAAGAAGACACAAAAAGATGGAAGACCGTTCCATGCTCTTGGATTGGAAGAATAAACATTGTTAAAATGTCTATACTGCCTAGAGCAACCTATACTTTTACTGCCATTCCGATCAACATTCCACCGGTATTTTTCAAAGAGCTGGAGCAAGTAATCCTAAAATTTGTATGAATCAGAAGAGATCCCGAATTGCTAAGGAAATGTTGAAAAACAAACACAAAACTTGCGGCATCACATTACCCGATTTCAAGCTTTACTACAAAGCTGTGATCACCAAGACAGCATGGTACTGGCAGAAAAACAGACACATAGACCAGTGGAACAGAGTGGAGAGCCCAGATATGGACCCTCAACTCTATGGTCAAATAATCTTCGACAAAACAGGCAAAAATATTCAATGGAAAAAAGACATTCTCTTCAATCAATGGTGCTGGGAATACTGGACAGCGATATGTAGAAGAATGAAACTCAACCATTCTCTTACACCATACACAAGGATAAATTCGCAATGGATAAAAGACCTCAACGTGAGACAGGAATCTATCAGAATCCTAGAGGAGAACATAGGCAGTCACCTCTTCGATATCAGCCACAGCAACTTCTTTCAAGAGATGTCTCCAAAGGCAAAGGAAACAAAAGTGAAAATGAACTTTTGGGACTTCATCAAGATCAAAAGCTTCTGCACAGCAAAGGAAACAGTCAACAAAACAAAAAGGCAACCCACGGAATGGGAGAAGATATTTGCAAATGACAGTACAGGCAAAAGGTTGATATCCAGGATCTATAAAGAACTCCTCAAACTCAACACACACAAAACAGATAATCATATCAAAAAATGGGCAGAAGATATAAACAGACACTTCTCCAATGAAGACATACAAATGGCTATCAGACACATGTAAAAATGTTCATCCTCACTAGCCATCAGGGAGTTTCCAATTAAAACCACATTGAGATACCACCTAACACCAGTTAGAATGGCCAAAATTAGCAAGACAGGAAACAACGTGTGTTGGAGAGGATGTGGAGAAAGGGGAACCCTCTTCCACTGTTGGTGGGAATGCAAGTTAGTGCAGCCACTTTGGAGAACAGTGTGGAGATTCCTGAAGAAATTAAGAATAGAGCTTCCCTATGACCCTGCAATTGCACTGCTGGGTATTTACCCCAAAGATACAGATGTAGTGAAAGGAAGGGCCATCTGTACCCCAATGTTTATTGCAGCAATTGCTACGGTCACCAAACTGTGGAAAGAACCAAGATGCCCTTCAACGGATGAATGGATAAGGAAGATGTGGTCCATATACACAATGGAGTATTATGCCTCCATCAGAAGGGACGAATACCCAACTTTTGTAGCAACATGGACGGGACTGGAAGAGATTATGCTGAGCGAAATAAGTCAAGCAGAGAGAGTCAAGTATCATATGGTCTCACTTATTTGTGGAGCATAACAAAGAACATGGAGGACATGGGGAGATGGAGAGGAGAGGGAGTTGAGGGAAACTGGAAGGGGAGATGAACCATGAGAGACTATGGACTCTGAAAAACAACCAGAGGGTTTTGAAGGGGCGGGGCTGGGGGTGGGAGGTTGAGGAACCAGGTGGTGGGTGATAGGGAGGGCACATACTGCATGGAGCACTGGGTGTGATGCCAAAACAATGAACACTGTTATGCTGTAAATAAACAAATAAAAAAATTTTTCTATATGTATAAAAAATGAATCAGAATAATGGTAAAGAGTTAAAATTAAAAGTTGTATTTATGAAGTAGTGGTGGTTGTTCTCTTGTCGTCTTCTTCTTTTTTTTTTTTTCTTCCTTCCTGGTTGGTTTTCTGTGGGAGGGGCCTTCCACATGTGTCAATGATGTTCCCTGAGTTAGGTCCTCCTGCCCCCCTCAATGGGGTGGGCTCTGAGGAAACCATTGTTTTTCAGGCTTTTGTTCTCTGGAGGTTTTTATTTTTGTTCATCTCTTTTCTCTTGCCTTGACAGCTTTTGATGGTTTTTGGAGGTTTAGAGGAGAGCAAACTGCACCCAGACCTCCCTCTCAGAGAGATGCCTCAGAATGCTCTGCAGAGCTGCTGGCAGAGTGGTTTCTGAGTCACCATCCCTGGAGATGCAGGATCTCCTCCTTGTACCCAAAACCAAGGTAGCGGCGGCTGTCTGGGCAGCTCCAGACTTCCAGAGAGGTTCCAAGCAGTGATCACACCCTGAGATTTTCCTGCTGGCCTAGGCTGGGAGTGCCTGTTTTTTCAGGGTGCCAGAGTGCCTGGCTAGCGCCTGTGAGCACTTCTCCCAGGGGGAAGTCTGGGGCGTGCTTGTCTCTGGCTCTGATCCCCCTGTGGGGTGTCTAAGAACTCCAGGCACTTGGAACCTTCCTGCACCTCTCTCAGAGAAGGTTTGGGGCGCACATGTTTCAGGAATGCCATCTGGCGAGCCTCCCAGACCCTCAGAGGTGCTGGACCCCATGAGTCCTCTACCTTGCTGGTGGCTCTGGTGCGCTGGTGGCTCAGGGACCAAGACCTGGTTTCTCCACCACACTCTCTCTGGCTCAGTGCCAGGGGAGGCTGTCCTGGGTCCGGGGACTTAAGCCCCTGTCCCTAACCTCCCCAATTCCCACAATTTACCCCGGCGATCCTTTGCTCTTCATTTTTTTTTCCCTGAGTGCTTTTAACCAGACTCCTAAAGCTAATGCTGGTCCACAGACACAGGGCACTCTCATATTGGGGTATTACTTTCCATCAGTTCCCTCTGGTGGCTCTCTCCCCCTTCTGTTTATCTTCTGTTATCATTCCGACATTCCCACTCCACTTTACCTACCCACTGGCTTCTTCTGCTCCTATAGACATCCAGATGTGTATAATTATGACCTCAGGCTGATTTCATCGGTGATCAGAGTTCTTTGGTAGGTAATCAGCTCACTTTAGGGTACAGGTTGAAAAGGTGCCTCCTCCTAATTCCCCCCCATCTTGACTCCCACCTTTTAAATATTTCCAGTTTTGGAAGCTCTTTTTCTCACCATTCATTTTGAACGTCTTCTTTGCTAGATAAAATATACTTGGCTTCATGTTCTTTTCACTTGGTGCTGTAATATGTCTTCCAGCCCTTTTTCTCTTGCCAGATTTCTGTGGCCAATCCTGACATTATTCTGATGGACCATCCTCTGTAAGTTAGGAATCTCTTCCCACTGGTTGCCCTTAGGACCTCTTGTCTAAAATTATGATTCATGAAATTTACAACTAAGCGTCTGGAGGTCTTTCTAGATTCATTGATCTTGGTGGATATCCTTTCTGCCTGTAGGACATAAACGCTTGTTCCATTCCCCAGCCTGGGGAAATTTTCATCTAGAAATTTTCAGCTGTATCTTTTAGTCTTCTCTCTTTCTTCACCCCTTCAGGGTTACCAATAATTCTGATGTTAGAAAGTTTCATGGCATCATTTATTTCCTTAATTCTGTTTTCATCACTTCTAAGCTGTGTGTTCCAGGCCTCCTCCTGATACTTCTTCACTATCAGTTTGTCTTCTAGATCACTATTTCTACCTTCTGCCTTGATACCCTGGCTGTTATAGTATTTAGATTAGATTGGATCTCATTGAAAGCCTTTTTAAACTTCTGCCAGATTGGGTCTCACTTCCACCCTTAGTGATTCTATGTTGTCAGTCATGGTTTTCTCCAACCTAACCATTGCCTCGGTAATTGTTACACTGAATTCCCTTTCTATCATACTGTTTATGTCCATATCCAACAGTTTTTTGGGAGAGGGCACAGTTTCTGAATTTTTCCCCTGTTGGGCGTTCCTCTTCCTAGTCATTTTGGTGAGACGTGTTTGAAGGGGCGTATCAAACATGATCCAGGCAGGTTGCACTCTGGAAAATTTCAGAGTAATCAGAAGTCAAACCAAAAAGAAAGAAAAAAGAAAAAAAAGTGAGAGAAGAGAGAAAGAGAAAAATAAGGAAGCAAAAATCCAGCTAAAATGAGCTCCAACATTAGATTTATAAGGTACATAAAAATGAACAATAAAAAGACTGACAAAAGTAAATGATAATAAAAAAAATTAAGAGCCCAGCCTAAATGAACCCAAAGATTATAATATACAATACCGCAACAAAAACAAATACAAAGAAACAGTGGCAGAAGAATAAGATGAGAAGGGTGGTTGTTTATCCTCAGTGTGTTCAAGGAAGGCTATTTTGGTTCGTTTGGGTGTATGTTGATATCTTCATTAAAGGACTCAACTTTCCAGAGATAATAGGAAATTAAAACTGGCTTATATGTAGGGGGTAGTATTAAATGTCGAAAAAGGATTACCTTGAAGCTTATATCTATCTATATCTATATAAATATCTATATCTATATCATCTATATCTATTATCATATACATCTATTTACATGTGTATATATACATACATATTTATTAATATATATTAATATGTATATATTAAAGTAAGAAAAGTAATATAAAAGAAAATGAAAAGGAAAAGGAAACACGGGTATATGTATAAAAAATTCAAGTTTTAAGTTTATTATGGAATATGTTGTATTAAACCTCTAGTTGTAATGGGAAGTAGGTTAAAACAATTAAAAGAACAAGAATCATAAGAATGAATTAAAAAATTGTATCTATGAAATATGCAGGTTTTAGGGCAATATCCAGAGCTTAATATATTGGTTTTCCCTCGTGTTGAGGTTTTACAATTTCATGGGAACCAATGATGGTCCTCTCCTTCTTTTAGTTTTTCTTCTGGGGCAAGGGCCTGCAGGTTCTTAAGGGGCTGGATTCTGTGGAAACCAGTTTTCCAGGCTTTCATTCTCTGGAGGTTTTGTTCTTTGCCAATGTGTTGCTGCACTTCAGAAGGTCAGAGCAAGGAAAGAATCTGTCTGCACCCAGACCTCTGTTTCACAGAGAAGACTCAGATGTTCCCTCTGGGTGCTTCCCAGCACACAGACTCCCCTCTGAAAACTCCACTGAATCGCACAACCTACCACAGGTGGTGTGCACAACCCCCAGCCCCAGTCCCGGTGGTCACCAGAGGCCCCCGCTTTACTGCACTCCCATGTCACTAAACTGCAAGAGATATTGGTCCAGGGAATCCACTTCCAGTGGCTGTCTTTGCCAGGACTGCTCTCTGGTGTCCAGGCCAACCAGGTACACTCAGGTCCAGTGGTGGCACAGTTCATGGAAGGCTCTCTCCAGGGAATCCTGACCAGAGATCGTGCCAGTTTCTCTCAGGCACAGGCTTGGAGCATTCCAAGCTTATGGCTGGTCATGGAATACTGAGGTCCTAGAGATCACCTTGGTGCCCACAACAGGCTCTCAAGTAAGGTTAATAGAGCACCCAGCTAAGCGGTGGTGCAAGAGGTGGAAAACCATGGGCACAGGGACCACAGACCAGAGGCCCTGCCTACATTCCCAGGACAGCCACACCTGTCAGACACCCCTGGTATCTACCTCTGTCAGAAAGAGTCTGTCATTGTGTGGCCAATTCACCAGTTGCCTCTTAAGATCTTTTGCTCTTTTTGAGTACTTTTAAACAGACTCCAAGTTAATGCTGGCCCCCAATCACAGAGCACTTTTGTATTGAGGTATTACTATCCAAAGTGTTGGTTGGTGGCTCCCTCTGCCTTCAGTTTATCCCCAATATCAGTGTGAGTGCTCCCACTCTGCTCTACCTCTCCATTGATTTCTTCTGCACCATAGAGATCCAGAAGTCTATAATCATACATCTCAGGCTAATTTCCTGGGGTTTCAGAGTGTTCTGGTAGATATTTAGCTCACATTAGGGGGCCGGTTGAAACAGTGGCTACTACTTCTTCATGATCTTCCCCATCCTCCACCAGATAATTGGTCCTTTCTTTGTTCTTTTGGGTAAGTATGGCCAGTGGTTTATTGATATCACTAATTCTTTCAGAGAACCCTCTTCTAGTTTTATTGATGTGTTCCACTCTATTTCTGGTTTCTAATTCATTGAACTCTTCTCATCTGTGCCTTAGGCTCAAATTTTTGTTGAGCCTCCACTTTTTTAAGGTATAGAGATAGTTTGTGAATTCAGGATTTTTTTTTTTTTCCTTTTGAGTGAGACTTAGATGGCTATGTGTTATCCCCCTTAGGATCCACGTTGCTATATCCCATAGGTTTTGGACTGAATGTGTTTTCATTCTCATTGGTTTCCATGAATTATATAAATTCTTTTTGGTTTCCTGGTTGACCCAACATTCTTAAGCAGGATGGTCTTTAGCTTCCAAGTGTTTGATTTCCTTACAAACTGTTTCTTGTTGCTGAGTTCCATTTTCAAAGCACTGTGGTCTAAGAATATGCGGGCAATAATCTTGGTCTTTTGGTATCAGTGGAGACCTGGTTTCTGACCTAATAGGTGGTCTATTCTGGAGAAAGTTCCATGTGCACTCTAGAAGAATGTGTATCCCGTTGTCTTTAGGGTGAATGTTCTGTATATCTATGAGGTCCATCTGGACCTTCTGGTCCAGTGTGTCATTCAAAGTTCTTGTTTCTTTGCTGAATTTCTGCTCAGATGATCTGTCCATTGATGAGAATGGAGTGTTGAGGTCTCTCACTATTACTGTTTTATATTATCAATATATCTCTTTAATTTGGTTAACAAATGGATTCTGAAGTTGGCTGCTCCAATATTGTAGGCATACATATTTACAATTGTTAGATCTTCTTTTTGGATACACCCTGTCAGGATGATATGGTGCCCTTCTGAATTTCTAACTACAGATTTTCGCTTAAAATCTAATTTGTCTGATATGAGAATTTCCACCCCGCCATTTTTTTTTTTTTTTTTTGAGGTGTGTTGACATGAAAGTTCCAAACCCTCCCTTCACTCTTACTCTGCATGTATCATTCAATTCAAAATGAGTCTCTTGGGGGGTATATCTCAGTGGTAGAGCATTTGACTGCAAACTGAGTCTCTTATACACAGCATGGGGATGAGTCCTGTATTTTTATCCTACTGCAAAACCATGTCATTTTTATGGGAGCATTTAGGCCATTTACATTGAGAGTGATTATTGAAAGATATTTCATTGTCACCATGTTGCCTGTGCAGTCCAGTTTCTATTGATTGTCTCTGTGTATTTCTTTTCAGTATCACTCTTGGGGTCCTTTTCTTTAATATGACACCCCCCTTAATATTTCTTGCAGGGCATGCTTGGTGGTCACACAAGGTCAGTTCCTGCTGGTTCTGTAAGCTCCTTATCTCTCTATCTGTTCTGAAGGCAGCCTTGTCAGATAAAGAAAACTTGGGTGCATGTTCCTCTCATTGAGTACCCTGCATAGGTCTTGCTAGCCTTTTCTCACTTGCTGGGTCTCCGTGGACAGGCCCAATGTTATTCTGATGTTGCTCCCTTTGTACTAAGGAATTCTCTTCCCTCTAGCTGCCCTTATGATGGTTTCTTATTTCTAAGATTTGGGAGTTTTACTATGGGATGCCAGGGTTTTTTCTGTTCCTCTTCATTTGGGATGGGTCCTCTGCTTCTAGGACAGGAACTCTTGTTTCATTTCTTGGGTTAGGGAATTTCTCAATGGTGGTTTCCTCTGCTATATCTTCTAGTCCTCTCTCTCCAACCTCTTAAGGGATATCAATAATTCTGATATTGGAACGTTCATGGCATCATTTATTTCTCTAAACCTGTTTTTATGGGTTTTAAGCTGTTTGTTCCAAGCCCGCTCCTTTTTTTTTTAATATCAGTTTGTCTTCTAGATTGTCTTATAAACCACTAATTGATTCTTCTGCCTAATTTACCCTAGCTGTTGGGATATCTAGATTAGATTGGATCTCTTTGAGAGCATTTTAAAATTCTGCCAGCTCAACTCTCATTTCTGCCCTTAGAGAACCTCTGTTGCCACTACAGATTTTATGCATCCTAGTTATTTTCTGCATCACTGTTATTCTGTAGTCTATTTCTGACATCCTGCTTATATTCATATGCATTTGTTCTGTGGCAAAAGTCACAGTTTCTGATTTTTTCCTATGTTGAGGGTTACTTCTCTGAGTCATTCTGTTGAGGAGTATTGAGGGAGTGTGCAGAGTGCAGATTATTGACCACAGCCCAATGAAAAAGAGGTTTGTTGACCCCTTGTTCTTCCAGCTTGTCCTCTGCCATGGTGTTGCTCAGGCAATCCCATTTGGGTTGAGATGCCCAGTTCCCTGTGGGTGGGGCATGGGCCAGGGCCAGGGAAAACTGGATTTGGAGGCTTTTGTTCTCTGGAGACATTCTCTGTTGCATTTCCACAACACCCCACCCACCATGGGTAAGAACAGAGGTGACCTTCTCCAAACCTCTGTCTCGGAGCAAGGAGATAACATTCTGCCCAGTCAGTGAGCTCTGCTGGCCCCAGTGTCCCTGTTTCCATCTCTGGTGCCAAAAACTACAGCACCCTGGGTTGTGCGCCCCACCGCAGCATACCCAGCCCTCATATCTAGGTTGAGGACATATCTGCCCTTTGTTCTTCTAGAACTGCATGTCATCCCAAGTTTGCATGTGTGCCCCCACAGCTGCAGGTTTCAGGGTGGGGTAGCTCCCCCAAGTACCTTCCTTGCTATACTGCTCTGCAAGTCTGTGCCAGGTCCCCAGCGTGGGAGTCATTTCAGGTCCAATGGCTCCCTCAGCCTAACATTTATCTTCAATATTCGCCCAAAATTGCATGGCTCTCCCCACCCCCAATCACCAACAGTGATATTCTGTTGGATAGAACATCCAACAGTGATATTCTCTTTATCAAGATCCGATCTATCTTCTTACAGCCCAGACTGATTTTGTAGGTGTTTTGAATGGTCAGGTAGCCATCCAGCTCAATTCAGGGGATGGGTTGAAATAGAGTGCCGCCTCCTTTGTGACCATTACCCATTTGACCATTCTTTAACAGGATATTCTTTAACCAGCACATGTGATCTCCCCACTTTTTTTTCCTTGCTATTGACTTTATGTTTTATAGCACTGTGTTCTAAAAACATGCATATTTTGTTCTCAAATTTTTATACTTGCCGAAACCTGATTTTTGGTCCAATATGTGTTTTCTTCTGGAAAATGTGCCATGTGCACTTGTGAAGAATTTGGGTTCTGCTGCTGTAGGGTGAACTGCTCTGAATATGTTTGTTAAGTCCCTCTGGTCCAGTGTGTCATTCAAAGCCCTCAATTCATTATTGATTTCTGCTTAGAGGATCTGTCCATTGCTTTGTGTGGGGTGTTACAGTCCCCTAATATTTGTTTTGTGTTTCTTTATGTTTACTATTAATTGTCTATATACTTAGTTGCTTCCATAGTAGGAGCATAAACAAGTTTTCAGTCTCCTTGATGGAGAGACCCCTTACTGATGACATAATTCCCTTCTTTATCTCATATTAAACTTTCTGGTTTAAACTCTAGTTTGTTTGTTAAAAGTACTCTACTCCGGCTTTCTTTTGACATCCATTTGCATGACAAATTGTTCTCTGTCGCCTATATTTTAATCCTCAAGTGTCCTTAGGTTTAAAGTGAGTCTCTTACTTTATTCATAGAAATTATCAATAGATCTGTATTTAGCATCATTTTATTCATTATCTTGACATTGTTTCTGTACATGTTCTCTGTTCCTTTCTTGTTCTAGTCATTTTTGATTTCACCTTTTCAGATAAAAAGTGTCCTTTGATATATCATTTAGGTCTGATTTACTGACCGTTAATTCCTCTAGAGTTTGTAAGTCTGGAAAACTCTTCATCTTTCTTTATATTCTGAATGACAGGTTTGTTATATAGCATATTCATGCTTTAGACTTTCCGCATTCAGCACTTTGAATATATCACGTCATTGTCTTCTAGTTGCCAAATTTCCGTGGAGAGACGTACAGTTAGCATATGGGTCTTTCTTTGCACCCTAAGGATTCTTTTTTCTTGCCCCTTTAAAGATATTCCTCTATGGCTAGATTTTGGAAATTTAATGACACTATGTCTTGTGTTGGCCTCCTTCTCTTGATGTGATAGAGTTCTCTGTGCCTCTGAATCTGGATCTGCTTTTACCCCATATTAGAGAAGTGTTCAGGTATGATCCTCAAAGAAATTTTCAGGCTTCTTTTCTCTCTCTCTTCTAGAACTCCTACAATATGCATATAATTACATTTGATGGAGTCAATGATTCCCCTAAGTCCATTCTCATGTTCCATAATGCCTCCCACTGTTTTGTTTAGCTTCGTTATTTTCCATTATTTTTTCTTCCAGGCCACTAATTTGATCCTCTGGTTCTTCTAACCTACTGTTCATTGCATCCAGTCTGCTTTTAATCTTTTGATTTCTTTTAACTCTTTTATATCTGTAGTAAGTGTCACCCTGATGTCTTCTATTCTTTTCTCAAGCCCAAGTGAGTATCTTGGCTGCTGCTTTAAATCCTCCATCATGCATTTTACATGTATCTGCTTCACTTAGATTGCCTACCCATGATCTTTTCTTGTTCTGTCACTTGGGATAAATTGATTCTTCTGTCTTTCATTTGGTCTAAGCTCTGTCTTCTTCTATGATTTAGAAAAGCCCATTGTATTTTCTGCTCCTGAGGGTAATGGCTTTAGGTAGAGAAGATCACATAATGCCCAAGGTCGGGCGCTTCAGAGAATCTCAGGTGGTTGTTTCATGTACTCTGCTGCTTGTTGTTGCCATCCTCTGTCATTCAGGCCAATCATCTGCGGAGGTTATCTTTGCCTGAATTGAGGAGTGTTTGGTGTCTTGCCTGAATATGGTGAGGTTTAGCTTGGTGGGCTCTGGTACGCCTCTGAAATGCTGCTTGAGTTGGTCTCAACTCAAACTCAACTCAACTCAACTCTGAAGCTAAGACCTTCAGAATGCTATAGTCAGCAGAGAGGATGTGGGCAGGGATTAACTCAAGTCCCCTACTGGATGGCCTGTTCTACTGGGACCTAACATGTTTGACTGAGAAAGTCAGCTCCACCAGAGTGCAGTGGTTGGGACTACTAACTTGCAAGTTAGGCAGCCAATGTCCTCACTGCCTTGCTTTTGGCAGGTTGCTCAGTATTCATGCTGGAGGTAGTAGAGAACAATGTTTTCTTTGCTCCCATAAAAGCATCTATGTGAACACTGTCTATCAGGGATAGACTCCAAGAACAAGTAATCTCCCCACATTGTCTCCAGGTATTGTCTCTGGTCATGTGTTCCAGGCTGTCTGAACCTGCTTGTTTGCTTGTGTTCTCTCCAGGAGCAACACAGTGTTCTCTGGACTCTAGGTCAGCCAAGCCTTCTGACCTTAATACTCTAGGCTTTAAGCCCCTCTGGTTGCAAGGTCTCATGCCATTAAGTCCCTCTCATTTTCACAATCAACTGCTTGAGGAAACATTCTCCTGGTGGGTTCCCAGCGTGCTCCACTCTCATATGCCATTCTTTTTGGCCATTTCTTGTTAGAAGGATGGTTAGTGAGTATAGCTGTGAATAAAGGAGATTAAATCTGACATTAGTTGCTGGAAATGTGACTGAAGGTCAATTAAAATGAGTTTCCTATTCCGTTGACGTTACATTGTTATAAAAAAGAGACTTTTATCTCTAAAAATGTCATTATAAGCCTTATACTAACCATAAACGATAAGCTTACAGTAGACACATAGCAGATATGAAGGAAGTGAGGAACAGACTAAAGGACATAAATAATAAAAAAAAAAAAACCACACACTCACACAAAACAAAAGCAAAAAAGAAACAAACAAGCAAAAAAAAAAACAGTAAATAAGGAGAAAGTAGAAAAGAATCAAAAGTCAGAAACCAACAAAATGAAACAGTTTATACCTTACATATAATAATTAATTAAAGCATTCAGCACTAAATTCTCATATCAATGAAAAACAGGGTACTGAAAGGATTTGAAAGAAAAGGTAAAAACAGGCAAAAAAAACCCAACAACAACTAAACAAGATCCAACAATATGTTGCCCACAAGAGATTCAATTCAACTTTAAAGATAATGCATGGCTTGAAATGAAGGAATGGGAAAAGATAGTTCATGCCAAGGGCAAGCAAATGAAAGCAGAAGTGGTTGTGGCTATGTCAGGTAGATAGATTTTAAGTCTAAATTAGTTGCAAGACACAAAGAAGGTCCTTAGACTTGATAGAGTATCAATTCGTCAAGAAGATACAAAAATTGCAAATATATGTGTCACCAACATTAGAGATCCTAAGGACTTGAAGAATGTTAACAGAATTGAAGAGAGATATAGACCACAATAAAATAATGGTAGGACAATGATATCCCATTTTCAGCACAGGGTAGATCATCCAGATGGAATTGTGGTAAGGAATAGCAGACCTCAAGGGCACTATGGGCTTAAGAGACACACGCATAAGACTGCGTCTATTAGCACCATAATAGAAGATCTTCTCAAGTGCAGACCTCGCATTTTCTACTATAGATTTTGTGCTGGACCACAAATCCAGCATTACTTAATTTAAAAAGATTCAAATCCTATTTTCTATATTTATCACCATAGTGATATGAAAAAAGAATTCACATCGAAAAGGAAAACCAAGCAATATCTTAATAGTTGGAAATCTAAACACGCTCCTGAACAATCAATGGATCAAAGAAGAAATCAAAAGGAAATTCAGAAAGTATCTTGAACAAAGGAAAATAAAGGAAATTATGGGAAATGATACAAAACCATTTCTGTGAGGGAAGAATATAGGAGTAAATTTGTATATTTAGAAAAATTAAAAAGACCCAAATAACCTAAATTTACACAATAAGGAACCAGAAAAAGAACAACCTAAATCCAAACTTAGGAGATAAAATGAAATAGTAAACATTATTGCAAAATTAAATGAAATACAAACAAAAAATAGAAAAAAACCCCATAAAACCACCATTTCTTTTTAAATGTAATTTTATTTTTAATTCCATTTTAGTGTTCCAGAATTTATTGTTTATGGAACACACCCAGTGCTACATGCAATATGTGCCCTACACATGACACCAGGCACACACAACCCCTCACCCACCTCCTCTTCAAACCCTCAGTTTCTCAGAGTGAACAGTCTCTCATGGTTTGTCTCCTCCAATTTCCCCCAATCCCAGATTGTTTCATTTATTCTTCTCCTATCCACCTAACCCCCCATGTTGCATCTCCACATCCTCATATCAGGGAGATCATATGATAGTTGTCTTTCTCCAATTGACTTATTTCACTAAGCATGATACCCTCTAGTTCCATCCACGTCTCTGATCATGTGTCGCAAATGACAAGATTTCATTTCTTTTGATGGCTGCATAGTATTCCATTCTGTATATATACCACATCTTCTTTATCCAGTCGTCTGTTGATGGACATCCAGGTTCTTTCCATAGTTTGGCTATTTTAGACATTGCTGCGATAAACATTCGGGTACACGTGCCCATTTGGATCACTCCGTTTGTATCTTTAGGGTAAATATCCAGGACTGCAATTGCTGGGTCATAGGGTAGTTCTATTTTCAACATTTTGAGGAACCTCCATGCTGTTTTCCAGAGTGGTTGCACCAGCTTGCATTCCCACCAACAGTGGAGGAGGGTTCCCCTTTCTCCACATCCTCGCCAGCATCTGTCATTTCCTGACTTGTTAATTTTAGCCATTCTGACTGGTGTGAGGTGATATCTCATTGTGGTTTTGATTTGTATTTCCCTGATGCCGAGTGACGTGGAGCACTTTTTCATGTGTCTGTTGGCCATCTGGATGTCTTCTTTGCAGAAATGTCTGTTCATGTCCTCTGCCCATTTCTTGATTGGATTGTTTGTTCTTTGGGTGTTGAGTTTGCTAAGTTCCTTATAGATTTTGGACACTAGCCCTTTATCTGATATGTCGTTTGCAAATATCTTCTCCCATTCTGTCAGTTGTCTTTTGGTTTTGTGAACTGTTTCCTTTGCCATGCAGAAGCTTTTGATCTTGATGAAATCCCAATAGTTCATTTTTGCCCTTGCTTCCCTTGCCTTTGCGGATGTTCCTAGGAAGATGTTGCTGCAACTGAGGTCGAAGAGGTTGCTGCCTGCATTCTCCTCAAGGATTTGGATGGATTCCTTTCTCACATTGAGGTCCTTCATCCATTTGGAGTCTATTTTCGTGTGTGGTGTAAGGAAGTGGTCCAATTTCATTTTTCTGCATGTGGCTGTCCAATTTTACCAGCACCATTTATTGAAGAGGCTGTCTTTTTTCCATTGGACATTCTTTCCTGCTTTGTCGAAGATTAGTTGACCATAGAGTTGAGGGTCTATTTCTGGGCTCTCTATTCTGTTCCATTGATCTATGTGTCTGTTTTTGTGCCAGTACCATGCTGTCTTGATGATGACAGCTTTGTAATAGAGCTTGAAGTCCGGAATTGTGATGCCCCCAACTTTGGCTTTGTTTTTCAAGATTCCTTTGGCTATTCGAGGTCTTTTCTGATTCCATATAAGTTTTAGGATTACTTGTTTCATTTCTTGGAAAAAAAATGGATGGTATTTTGATAGGGATTGCATTAAAAGTGTCGATTGCTTTAGGTAGCATGGACATTTTCACAATATTTATTCTTCCAATCCAGGAGCATGGAACATTTGTCCATTTCTTTGTGTCTTCCTCAATTTCTTTCATGAGTACTTTATAGTTTTCTGTGTATAGATTCTTAGTCTCTTTGGTGAGGTTTATTCCTAGGTATCTTATAGTTTTGGGTGCAATTGTAAATGGGATTGACTCCTTAATTTCTCTTTCTTCTGTCTTGTTGGTGTACAGAAATGCAACTGATTTCTGTGCATTGATTTTATATCCTGACACTTTACTGAATTCCTGTACAAGTTCTAGCAGTTTTGGAGTGGAGTCTTTTGGGTTTTCCAGATATAGTAGTATCATATCATCTGCGAAGAGTGATAGTTTGACTTCTTCTTTGCCGATTTGGATGCCCTTATTTTCTTGTTGTCTGATTGCTGAGGCTAGGACTTCTAGTACTATGTTGAATAGCAGTGGTGGTAATAGCCATCCCTGCTGTGTTCCTGTCCTTAATGGAAAAGTTTTCAGTTTTTCTCCATTGAGAATGATATTTGCGGTGGGTTTTTCATAGATGGCTTTGATAATATTGAGGTATGTGCCCTCTATCCCTACACTTTGAAGAGTTTTGATCAGGAAGGGATGCTGTACTTTGTCAAATGCTTTTTCAGCATCTATGGAGAGTATCATATGGTTCTTGTTCTTTCTTTTATTAATGTGTTCTATCACATTGATTGATTTGCAGATGTTGAACCAACCCTGCAGCCCTGGAATAAATCCCACTTGATCGTGGTGAATAATCCTTTTAATGTACTGTTGAATCCTATTGGCTAGTATTTTGGTGAGAATTTTTGCATCTGTGTTCATCAAGGATATTGGTCTGTAGTTCTCTGTTTTGGTGGGATCCTTGTCTGGTTTTGGGATCAAGGTGATGCTGGCCTCATAAAATGAGTTTGGAAGTTTTCCTTCGATTTCTATTTTTTGGAACAGTTTCAGGAGAATAGGAATGAGTTCTTCTTTAAATGTTTGGTAGAATTCCCCTGCGAAGCAGTCTGGTCCTGGGCTTTTGTTTGTCTGGAGATTTTTGATGAGTTTCAATGTCTTTACTGGGTATGGGCCTGTTTTTTATTTCTTCCTGGTTCAGTTGTGGTAGTTTATAAGTCTCTAGGAATGCATCCATTTCTTCCAGATTGTCCAATTTGTTGGCGTAGAATTGCTCATCGTATGTTCTTATAATTGTCTATATTTCTTTGGTGTTAGTTGTGATTTCTCCTCTTTCATTCATGATTTTATTTATTTGTGTCCTTTCTCTTTTCTTTTTGATGAGTCTGGCCAGGGGTTTATCAATCTTATGGATTCTTTCAAAGAACCAGCTCCTTGTTTCATTGATTTTTTTTCTATTGTTTTTTTGCTCTCGGTTTCATTGATGTCTGCTCTGATCTTTATGATTTCTCTTCTTCTGCTGGGTTTAGGGTTTCTCTCTTGTTCTTTCTCCAGCTCCTTTAGGTGTAGGTTTACGTTGTGTACTTGAGACCTTTCTTGTTTCTTGAGAAAGGCTTGTACCGCTATATATTTTCCTCTCAGGACTGCCTTTGCTGTGTCCCACAGGTTTTGAACCGTTGTGTTTTCATTATCATGTTTCCATGAATTTTTTCAACTCTTCTTTAATTTCCTGGTTGACCCATTCATTCTTTAGAAGGATGCTGTTTAGTCTCCATGCATTTGGGTTCTTTCCAGTTTTCCTCTTGTGATTGAGTTCTAGTTTCAGACCGTTGTAGTCTGAAAATATGCAGGGGATGATCCTAATCTTTTGATACCAGTTGAGACCTGATTTGTGACCCAGGATGTGATCTATTCTGGAGAATGTTCCATGTGCACTAGAGAAGAATGTGTATTCTGTTGCTTTGGGATGAAATGTTCTGAATAGATCTGTGATGTCCATCTGGTCCAGTGTGTCATTTAAGGCCTTTATTTCCTTGTAGATCTTTTGCTTGGATGATCTGTCCCTTTCAGTGATGGGAGTGTTCAAGTCCCCTACTATTATTGCATTATTATTGATGTGTTTCTTTGATTTTGTTATTAATTGGTTTATATATTTGGCTGCTCCCACGTTAGGAGCATAGATATTTAAAATTGTTACATAATCTTCTTGTTGGACAGACCCTTTGAGTAGGATATAGTGTCCTTCCTCATCTCTTATTATAGTCTGTGGCTTAAAATCTAAATGATCTGATATAAGGATTGCTACCCCAGCTTTCTTCTGATGCCCATTAGCATGGTAAATTGTTTTCCACCCCCTCACTTTAAATCTGGAGATGTCTTCGCGTCTAAAATGTGTTTCCTGTAGGCAACATATTGATGTTTTTTTTTTTTTTAATTCATTCTGATACCCTGTGTCTTTTGATTGGGGGCATTTATCCCATTAACATTCAGGGTAACTATTGAGAGATATGAATTTAGTGCCATTATTAGACTGTAAGGTGACTGTTACTGCATATTGTCTCTGTACCTTTCTGATCTACTACTTTTAGTCTCTCTCTTTGCTTAGAGGACCTCTTCCAATATTTCCTGTAGAGCTGGTTTGGTGTTTGCAAATTCTTTCAGTTTTTGTTTGTCCTGGAAGCTTTTTATCTCTCCTTCTATTTTCAATGATAGCCTAGCTGGATAGAGTATTCTTGGCTGCATGTTTTTCTCGTTTAGTGCTCTGAATATATCATGCCAGCTCTTTCTGGCCTGCCAGGTCTCTGTGGATAAGTCTGCTGCCAATCTAATATTTTTACCATTGTATGTTACAGACTTGTTTTCCCAGGCTGCTTTCAGGATTTTCTCTTTTTCACTAAGACTTTTAAAATTTACTATTAGGTGACAGGGTGTGGACCTATTCTTGTTGACTTTGAGGGGGATTCTCTGCACCTCCTGGATTTTGATGTTTGTTCCCATTGCCATATTAGGAAAATTCTCTCCAATAATTCTCTCCAATAGACCTTCTGCTCTCCTCTCTGTTTCTTCTTCTGGAATCCCAATTATTCTAATGTTGTTTCGTCTTATGGTGTCACTTATCTCTCGAATTCTCCTCTCGTGGTCCAGTAGCTGTTTGTCCCTCTTTTGCTCGGCTTCTTTATTCTCTGTCATTTGGTCTTCTATATCACTAATTCTTTCTTCTGCCTCATTGATCCTAGCAGTGAGAGCCTCCATTTTTTATTGCACCTCATTAATAGCTTTTTTGATTTCAACTTGTTTAGATTTTAGTTCTTTAATTTCTCCAGAAAGGTCTCTTATATCTCCAGGGAGGGTTTCTCTAATATCTTCCATGCCTTTTTCGAGCCCGGCTAGAACGTTCAGAATCGTCATTCTGAACTCTTGATCTGACTTATTACCAATGGGTGTGTTGATTAGGTCTCTAGCCTTTGGTACTGCCTCTTGTTCTTTTGTTTGTGGTGATTTTTTCTGCCTTGTCATTTTGTCCAGCTACGAGGATATGAAGGATCAAATAAAATACTGAAAGGGTGGCAAAGACCCCAGAAAAATGCGCTGTAACCAAATCAGAAGACCCCAAATTTTGGGTGGGGAAAAGGGGATAAAAAGACGTTCAGAAAAAAAAAAGAAAAAAATTAGAAAAACAAAAAAGTAAAAAATGTAAAAAAGAAAGAAAAAATATATATTTTAGATAAAATAGTCAAATAACTTTAAAAAAGAAAAGGGTAAAAGTTTTTAAAAATTTCTCAGAAGAACAAAAAAGAAAGAAAAAAAATTGAAAAAAAGTTAAATTAACCGCAAGACTAAAAAATCATGGGGAGAAAGCCATGAGTTCCATGCTTTGTTTTCTCCTCCTCTGGAATTCTGCTGCTGTCTTAAGTATTGAACCTGTTTTCCTTGATAGATGAACTTTGTCCTGGCTGGATATTTTGTTGATCTTCTGTTCCAGGGGCCTGTTGTAGTGACTTTCAAGTGTCTTTGCCCGAGGCGGAATTGCACCGCCCTTACCGGGGGCCGGACTAAGTAACATGCTCTGGTTCGCTTTTGGGAGCCTCTGTTCTCTGAACAGTTCCGTAGAGTTCCAGAGGACTGGAATGAAAATGGCGGACTCCTAGTCTCTGGCCCAGAGGAGCCGAGAGCCTGGGGCCCCACTCCTCAGTGCGCCCCCAGAGGACAGCACCCAATCACTCCTGTTTCCCCAGCCTCCAGCCGCACTCCGAGCTCACCCAGCCCGCGACCAGTTCAAGGTAACCCTGAGCTTAGAATTCAGTCCTCGGCTCTGTCTCTGTAGCCAGCTTCTCTGTTCTAACACCTGCGAGCTCTGCGACACTCTGACACCCCCAATCTTTCTATGACCCTGCGGGACCTGGGGCCACACTGACCCCGCATGGTGCATCCTGATTTAACCTCTGGAGCAATGTCCCTCAGTGGAAAAGACCTTTAAAAGTTCTGATTTTGTGCTCCGTTGCTCCACTGCTTGCTGGGAGTCGGCCCCTCCCCCTGCGGTCTATCTTCCTGTTGTTTTAGATTCACTTCTCCGCCAGCTTCCTTTCAGAAAGTGGTTGATTTTCTGTTTCTAGAATTGCTATTCTTCTTCTCTTCGATCTCCCATTGGATTTGTACGTGTTTGTAATGTTTAGATAAGCTATCAAGCTGATCTCCTGATACCTAATGTAGTCTCATCCTGCTACTTCTCCACCATCTTCCCTGATTCTCTCTATTTTTACTTTCTTAAGGAATCTCCAAACTACTTTCAAAAGTGGCTGTACCAACTTTCATACCCACCAACAGTGTACAAGGGTTATCTTTTCTCCATATCCATTCCAACACACATTGTTTACTGTCTGGTTCATTTTGGCCATTCTAACTGGTGTAAGGTGTATCTTAATGAGGGTTTGATTTAAGTCTCCTTGGTGGCTTGTGATGATGAACATTTTTTCATATGTCTGTTAGCCATTTGTTTGTCTTCATTGGAGAAGTTTTGGTTCAAGACTTCTGCCCATTTTTGGACAGTATCTGTTTTATGTGTGTTGAGTTTGAAGAGTTCTTTATAGATCTTGGATATCAGCCTTTGTCTGTACTGCCATTATTAATATCTTTTCGCATTCTGTGGGTTGCCTCTTTGTATTGTTGTCTATTTCCTTTGATGTGCAGAAGCTTTTGATCTTGGTGGAGTTCCAAAAGTTCCTTTTCAGTTTTGTTTCCCTTTCCTTTGGAGATGTGTCTTGAAAGATGTTATGCCCGATGTCAAAGAGGTTACTGTCTATGTTCTCCTCCAGGACTCTGATTGATTCCTGCCTCACATTGAGGTCTTTTATCTATTTTGAGTTTATCTTTGTATATGCTGTAAGAGAATGGTTGAGTTCCATTCTTCTACATATAGCTGTCCAGTTTTCCCAGCACCATTTATTGAAAAGACTTTTTTCAACTGTATATTTTTTTCCTGCTCTGTCAAAGATTAGTTGACCATAGGGTTGAGGGTCCATATCTGGGCTCCGTACTCTCTTCCACTGGTCTATGTGTCTGTTTTTATGCCAGTACCATGATATCTTGGTCATCATAGCTTTGTAGTAAACCTTGAATCAGGCAACGTGATGCCGCCAGTTTTGTTTTTGTTTTTCAACATTTCCTTAGCAATTATGGGTCTCTTCTGATTTCATACAAATTTTAGGATTGTGTGCTCCAGCTCTTTGAAAAATGCCAGTGGAATTTTGACTGGAATGACATTGAATGTATAGATTGCTCTAGGCAGTATAAACACTTTAACAATGATTGTTCTTCCAATCCATGAGAAAGGAGTGATCTTCTATCTTTTTGTGTCTTCTTAGATTTCTTTCATGAGTGTTCTGCAGTTCCTAGAGTACAGATCATTTACCTCTTTGGTTAGGTTTATTCCCGGTATCTTATGGTTCTTGATGCTGACAGTTCTTATGGAATCGATTCTCTAACTTCCCTTCATATTTTCATTGTTAGTAAGAAAGCAACTGATGTCTGTACAGCGATTTTGAATCCTGCCACATTACTGAATAGCTGTATGAGTTCTAGTAGTGTGGGGGTGGAGTCTTTGGGGTTTTCCTTATAAAGCATCATGCCATCTGTGAGGAGAGAGAGGTTGACTTCTTCACTGCCAATTTGAATACTTTTTATTTCTCCTTCTTGTCTGATTGTTGTTGCTAGTATTTCTAATATTATGTTGAACAAAAGTGGTGAGATTGTGCATCATTGTCTTGTTCCTGAACTTAAAGAAGGCTGTCAGCTTTTTCCACTGAGGGTGTTATTTGTCGTGGGTTTTCCATAGATAGATTTTATGAAGTTGAGGAATGTTCCCTCTATTCCTATATTGTGAAGCATTTTGATCAGGAACTGATGCTGTATTTTTATCAAATGCCATTTCTGTATCAATTGAGAGTACCATATAGTTTTTCTCTTTTCTCTTATTAATTTGTTCTATCACATTGATTGATTTGTGAATGTTGAACCACCCTTGCAACCCACGGATAAAGCCTACATGGTCATGGTGGATAATCTTTTTAATGTGCAGCTGGATCCTATTAGCTAGATTCTTTTTGAGAATTTTAGCATACATATTCATCAGGGATATTGGTCTTAAATTTCATTTTTCGTGCGGTCTTTTCCTGGTTTGGGGTCAGCATATTTCTGGCTTCAGAAAAACAGTTTGGACATTCTCTTTCTGCTTCAATTTTATAAAACAGTTTCAGGATAATAGGTATTATTTTCTTCTTTGAACGTTTGGTAGAATTCCCCAGGGAATCCGTCAGGTCCTGGACTCTTTTGGGGGGATGATTTTTAATCACTGCTTCAACCTGCTACTAGTTATTTGTCCATTCAGCTTGTCAATTTCTTCCTGATTCAGTGATGGAAGTTTATAGTTTCCCAGGAATGCATCCATTTCATCTAGGTTGCTAAGCTTATTGACATATAACTATCGGTAATAATTTCTGATGGTTGTTTCTATCTCCTTGGTGTTAGTTGTGATCTCTCCCTTTTCATTCATAATTTTATTAATTTGGGTCTTCTCTCTTTTCTTTTGGATTAGTTTAGCCAATATTTTATCAAACTTGTTGATTCTTTAAATAAAAAGCTTCTAGTTTCATTGATGCATTCTACTTTAGCTCTAGTTTCTATCTCATTGATCTCTGCTCTAATCTTGATTATTTCCCTTCTTGTGTGTGGAGATGGCTTAATTTGTTGTTGGTTCTCCCATTCTTTAAGGAATAGAGGCAGCTGGTGTATTCTGGATTTTTCCATTTTTTTGATTGAGGCTTGGATGGTTGAGGACCACCTTTATAGGTTTCTAGGTTTCACCCATAGGATTTGGAACAACGTGTATTTCATTCTCAGTGGTTTCCATGAATTGTTGAAGTTCTTTGATTTCTTAGTTAATTCAAACATTCTTATGCAAGGTAGTTATTAGCTTCCAGGTGTTTGCATTCCTTCCAAATTGTTTTTTTTTTTTTTGTGGTTGAGTTCCAGTTTCAAAGCATTGTGATCTGAGAACATGCAGGGAATAATCTTAATCCTTTGGTATCGGTTGAGCCCTGATGTGTGACCCAGTCTATGCTCAATTCTGGAGAAAATTCCATGTGCACTCGAGAAATTTGAATGAGAATTCTGTTGTTTCAGAGTGGAATATTCTGTATATATTCACTAGACCCTCTGGTCCAATATGTCATTCAGTGCTTTAGTTTCTTTATTGATTTTATGCATGGACGATCTGTCTATTATTGAGAGTCACATGTTAAGATCCTCTATTATTAATGTATTCATATCAATATGACTATTTACCTTGATTCACTCTTAGTTTATGTAGTTTGCTGCTCCCACATTGGGGGCCTAAATATTTAAAATTGTTAGACCTTCTTGGTGGATAGACCCTTTAAGAATGATGCAGTGTCTTTCTGTATCACTGACTAAGGTCTTTAGTTTAAAGTGTAATTTATCTGATAAGGGAATTGCAACTGCAGCCTGCTTTTGAGGGCCATTGCCGTGAAAGATGCTTCTCTATCCCTTCACTTTTAGTCTGGATGGATTTTTTGGTTCAAAATGGGTCTCTTGTAGACAACATATGGATGGGTCCTGTCGTTTTTATCCAATCTTCACCCCTGTGCTGTTTTATGGGCATAGTTAGGCCATTCATGTTGCGAGTGATAATTGAGAGATAAGTTTTTATTGACATCATGTTGCCTGTGAAGTCTGTTCCTATAGATTGTCTCCATAAATTTCTGTTCTATGATATTCTTGTTTTTTTCCCCTCTTTTATAGACCCCCCCCCCCCCCGCTTAATATTTCTTGTAGTCCCATCTTGGTGGTCACATACTCCTTTAAACCTTGACAGTCTTGGAAACTCTTTATCTCTCCATCCAGTTTGAATGTCACTCTTGCTGGATAAAGTATTCTTGGCTGCATGCTCTTTTCATTTAGTGCCCTGAATACTTCTTGCTAGCCCTTTCTGGCTTTCCAGGTTTCTGTGGACAGGCCTGCTGTTATTCTGTGTGCTTTCCATTGTACATAAGGAATCTCTTCCCCCTAGCTGCTTTCAAGAGCTCCTGTCTATAATTATGATTCATCATTTTCAGAGTCAGATGTCTCAAGATCTTTCTAGATTCTATGACCTTTGGGGGAGCCCTTCTGCTTCTAGGTCATGAACGCTGGTTTCATTCACCAGCATTCGAAAATTTTCATGGAGTATTAGTTCTGTTATATCCTCTAGTTTTTTTTATTTCTCCTCCCCCTCAGGGATTCTAATAATCTTGAAGTTGGAACATTTCATGGTGCCATTTATTTCCCTAGTTCTGTTTTCATTGCTTCTAAGCTGTTTGTTCCATGCATCCTCCTGATCCATTTTCTCTATCAGTTTGTCCTAGAGATCACTAATTCTATCTTCTGACTCAGTTACCCTAGCTGTGAGATAATTTAGATTAGATTGGAACTCATTGACAGCAGTGTTAATATCTTCTCTGGTGGCTTTTGCATATGCCCTAATCAATGCCATGTTGTCCTTAAAGACTTTCTTCAACCTAGCCATTGCCTGGATAGTTGTCAGCCTGAATTCCCTTTCTGACATACTGTTTATGTCCATATCAAATAGCTCTGATGAAGAGGGCACAGTCTCTGTGAATTTTTTCCTCTTTTGGGCCTGCTTCTGATCAATCAGGAGTCCCCACCAAAAAGAAAGAAAAAAGTAAAAAATAGAGAGGGTGGGGGGAAAAGGAAATAGAAAAGAAGGCCCAGCCCTAATGGGCCCTAAAAGTAAGATTTATAAAATATACAAACAAAAAGAGACAAAGAAAAGGACCGATAAAGTAAATGAGAAGAAAAATGTAATAACCCAGCTAAAATGAACCCCAAATATGAGAGTTATATGCTACAAGAACATAAACCAATACAGAGAAACATTGACAGTAGGAAAACATAATTTTTATTCTTCCTGGGTTTATCTTGGTATCTTTGTTAAAGGACTCAACGTTCCCAAATTAATTTGGGATGAAAACTCGTTTATATACAGGGGTAGTATTGACTGGAGAAAAAGAATTACCTTGAAGCCTATCTCTATATGAATATTTAAAAAAATGGGAAAGCAAAAGAAAAACAATGGTATATGTATCAAAAAAAATCAAGTTAAAAGTTAAGGAATTTGTTGCACTGAATGTCTTATTGTGATAGTAAATGGGTTAAAATTATAAAAAAAAATTTAAAAAGAATGAGAAGAGTGGGAACAAATTAAAAATAAAAGTTTTATCTTGGGTTTTTCCTATCAATTAATTATATATATCTATATATATCTATATCTATATATATATATCTATATATCTATTTATCTATTTATTTATTTATTTATTTATTTATTTATTTTGGGCTGGCTTTCTGGGGGAAGGGTGTGCTTCACGGTTTTCCTGGCAGTCTTGTTAGAGTTGAATCCTCCTGCTCTGTTTGAAGGGGCTGGGCTCTGAGAAAACTTGATTTTCAGGCTTTTGTTGTCTGGGTTTTTGTTTGTTTGTGTTTGCTGTGTTGTTTTGGTTGTTGTTTTTGTTTTTCTCTCCTAGCAGGTTTTGGTGGTTCTTTGGAGCTTTAGAGCGAATCAAACTGCACCCAGAACTCCATCTCAGAGAGATGCCTCAGTCTGTTCCCCTTTGGGTGCTCCAGAGCACATAAACTCCCCCTCTGCCACGGCAGAGTGCAGTCACAGTCACAGTCTTGGGGGTTGCAGGAAATCCAGCTTGTACCCCAGTGCTACCAAAATGATGAGAATTATTAATCCAGGGAGCTGGATTCCAGCAGCTGCCTCCGCTGTGGCTGTCTGGACAGGTCCAGACTGCCAGAGAGGTCCCAACCAGAGACATCACACTAAGATTTTCTCACTGGCCTGGACTGGGAGTGTTCAGATTCTCTCCAGTCCTAGAGAGCACCAGCTATCACCTGCATGGACCTCTCTTGGGGGAGGGTGTGGAGCGTGATTCAGACCCCCACCATGTAGCACGCATTCAGTGTGTAAAAGGCCGTGGTTCTAGAGAGCGCCAGCTGGCATCCACACTTGACTCTCTCATGAGAGCAGCCACCCAGATGCTCTACATGCACAGGCAGCTAAGGTAACAACACCTGACTTCTTCACCACACTCTCTGGCACAGCACCAGTGGTGGCTGTCCTGGGTCTTTGGGCATAAGCTGGTGTCCCTAACTACCCGATTCCACCAATTTCCCATTAAGATCTTTTTCTCTTTTTGAGTGCTTTCAACGAGACTCCAAGTTAATGCTGGTCCCCAGTCACCCAGTAATTCGGGTATTACTCGCCAATGGGTCATTTCTGGTGGCTCCCTCACCTTTTGTTTATCTTCCAATATCAGTCTGATGTTCCCACTCCACTTTGCCTGTCCACTGGCATCTTCTGACCCCAGTATAATTCCAATTTCAAGCTGATTTTGTGGGTGATCAGAGTGCTTTGGTAGATAATCAGCTCAGGGTAGGGGACCGGTTGAAACAGCGCCTCTTATTTCTCTGCCATCTTGCCTCCCCTCCCTTCAAATCTCTCCTTCTATCTCACAAGAATTATTTACATTTTCTGCCTCCATCCCTGTGTACATTGCTGGACTATCAGAAGTTGTCATGTCCCTAGTGTTGTTTTTACCAATAGGCATGGTTAATTCTCATCATTATACATCTTTCTATTAATATTGATGTTCATATTAATATTAAACACTAAGGGATACTTGCTACTTCTAGAAATGCAGTCTTCACACCAAAGAATCCTCTCTTTAACCCCGATACGCCCTTGACCACTTAGTAGTCTATGTGGCTTCTCCTGAGCCCCTGGGAAAGCATTGCTGGATTCCGTGATGCTTGGCTCTAGAGGAATACAAAGGGAATAGTCTCCCTTATCCCTCAATTTCATGGCCAGAAAAGCACGTTCCCTCTCTAAGATGGGAAATCATGTGGTTCCCACCAAAGACATAGGCCTTTTCATAAGTTATCTTCTTCAACCTCTTAAACTACTGGCTATTCCTTGACCTCCAGAGACTTCTTTTGACATGGAAGGATAGTGCTTCCCTCTCTCTATTCAACCATTTTATTTAAGTCATGAGAATGCAAGATTCTTTAAGTAAAATTATACTTTACAAGTAGAAGTCCTTGTCAGATGATGTAAATAACATACCTCTTCTTTTTTTTTTTTTTTTTTTTTTTTTTAGGACATCCATGATCCAGGGCTTTTCCAGTGCTCTAAAGAGAACATCGTCAGCTCCTCTTTTGAAGCATTGTTCCTTCACATAACTGTGGTCATTCATGGGCATTTTAACCTCCTGCTCATGAACCTAGGTCTTGTTTTAGTTCCCTGGAGATGTCATGGTTATATTTCAATGGAGCTTATTCTCCACAATAATTAAACACACAAACCGCAAAAGGACCTTTCATAAGTGCCAAAGATTGGCTTTGATTTATGTTAAATGGAGGATATTGAGGAAAATCATTTTGGAAAAAGAGCCTCATAGTTTGGAAAGTCTTATTACCTTAAGAGTTGTGTTGTACAAATGGAGAGCTTTAACCATCACTCATCAGAGAAGAATCACAAATTTAACCTTGCAACAAAGGAAAAAGAGAACTGTCCTGAGATTAGGCAGTTAGTAAGAAATGTCGCTTGGATTCAAAATACCCCTGCATCCTGCACACTTACCTTCCCTGTTGTACTCTCAATGGTTTGCCAATTTGCCCTTGGAACAAATTTGGCAAATCAGAGATTTCTGTAGCAGGACAAAAATACATCCAAGGCAAGGAGTGTTTGATGGGATTTGACATTGGTGTAGAGTTCCCAAAGACTGAATTAATGAACCTGAGTAGAACTCAGATGAGTAGAAATACCTAGTCATCATACCTGTGCTCTGAGCACCTGGCCACCCCAAAACTATTTTGCATTTGCTAGCACTTAAACTAAGACAGCCATGAAATGATGTTTACATCAATTTACATCAATTATTGATAGGTATCTTCTTCTTTGTAATTATTTTTCTTTAAGATTGCAGCATGATTAACATAACAAGGTTATAGTTCAGATGTATAATATAGTAATTTGTCAGTTCTTTACTGTGCTTAGTGCTAACCCTATGAAGTGTAGTCACCATGTATTACCATACAAGGCTATTACAGTATTATTCACTATATTCCCCATGCCATACTTTTTATCCGTGTGATGTATATATCTTATAACTGGAAGTTTATAACTCTTAATCCCCTTTATCTATTTTGCCCATCCCTCTATTCACCTCCTCTTCTCAATATGGGTGGAACGAGGGAGTATTATGCTAAGTGAAATAAGCCAGGGAAAGATAGACACCCTATGATTTCACTTATATGTGGAGTATAGAAAACAAAATAAAACCAGACTCTTCTCAACTGAGCCAATACACCTTTGGCGCAACACCTTCATTGTTCACTCTAAAGAACTCTCTGTCTGCCTTTGGGGATTCTGTGATGTTGTAACTTTCTTTTCTCTCTCTCTTCAGAGATATACAACTTGTCCCTTGCCTAAAGCAGTAAGTGAAATGGCAGCCTTTGGAGCAGGAGGGAAAGGAAATCTTAAGGCCCAAATGAATATCTTCCTACCCCAGGAATAGGCTACATAATTGCTTGGACAGATTTGTCATTGAACCAAAGAGCCGAGGCCTTTCATGTTGAGTGTACCTTGTTCTGCTTCTTGTCTTTACATGCTGCCACAGCTATAGCATGTCCAGAAGCAAAATACTTTATATTCTATTAGAGTACACTCTTCCTTCTCTACTTGCAAGGATGTGAAGCTTCCTACATCCCTCTCCCACTAGGATGTTAGAGTATGGCCAAACTGTTATCCAGAGGCTTACAATCCCTTTTTAAGGATTTCTTGGGGGTGCTAGTGCAGTTTTTGCATGTCTATTCAATGCTTTAGTGTGATTGAGAACAGGCCAAAGGATGATCATGAGAGTCTTTCTGAGACAATTATACTAAAAACATATAAAAAGCACTCATGGGACATCACTGAATGCTTAGGGGAAAATGGATATGACTTCAGGAAAGTCAGAGAATGAATGGCTCCCTCATCAGAGGTGTTAAAAGACAATAGGTTAGGGGATAGATTTCTGTGATTTAAAGGCTTAATGACTGGTAGCCAACCAAATTGTTTTGGTGCAAATCAATCTCATGATGACTCTGTGGAATTAGGTGGGAAATGTTTCTGATTTCAGATTATGTTGCTCATCATGTTTAGGCCTTCCTCAATGTGTGTAGGTGACAAGAGGAGAGGCTCAATGAGAACTATCTAGATGAAGCAGGGTCTCTATGGCCCTTACTGTTCTCTGTAACAAACAGAAATAGCATAATAATTGCTTATCCTGCATCAGAATTCCCCAACCCTATTTTGTGTTTCAGCCAGTTCCTATCCCCACTTTCCCACATTCTTCCTTTATCCCCAGCCCTATTAGAATCCTACGTTCTCTACAGCTATGCATTGTATCTGACTTTAGATTTACTCCACTGCCTCTGGGTAAGGAAGAGGGGTAACCGTAGGCTAGGAAGGAAGTTAAATGTTAGGAAAGACATTAGCTCACTTTGTATATATCAAAGAGCTCAGGGAGAGGGTTTTCATAATTCAAAATAAGATTCTTGAGTTGATGCTTTCTTCCCTTTATACAAATAGAGAGGTAACTGTAAAGGAAAGAAAAAAAAAAAAAACACCCTCTGGATATTATGTTGTTATGTGATCTCATCACCAAAATATGCTTCAGAGACTAGTCTGTATATAGCCAAGCCCATGACTCCGAGGCTACAAGCTATGCTAAGTATGAAATCAGGTCCGATAGAGCAAGTCACCTCCCAACCCCAAATCAGTATCATCTGAAATTCTGAGCAATGACATAGCAGTTGTTCTGGTATAGAACAATGAGGCATTAAGACTACAAAGACAGGGCATCTGGTTGACTCCTTCAGTTAAGTGGTTCCCTTCAACTGGGGTCATGATCCCAAGGTCATGGGATTGAGTCCCACATGTGGCTCCTTGCTGAGTAGAAGTCAGCTTCTCCCTCTCCAGCTCCCCCTCTGACTGTGCTCTCTCTGTCATGCTCTGTCAAATACATGCATGCACAACTTTTTTTTTAAAGATAACAAGGATATACTTGGACCAGAGAATGTTTATTTAATTTTGACATATGGCCCCATGGGATGCAATCAGGTATAGAGCTCCTCCCACCATCCTAAAATGCCAGATCTTGGCTCTGATATCTCCTGTTCTTTCACCTCTTCTTCCTCTTCCTGTATCTCATCATCAAGTTGCAGCATCCTCTGTCCCTCCCACTGCAATGGCCCTTTTTTCTCACAGTTTTCATCCTCTTCTGGCTCCATTAGACATTCCCATAATCCATACCTTGCACTGTCAGGTTTTTTCATGAAAATATTTCACGGATGGAAATTAGAGGGTTAAGACATGTTTGTGGTGCAACTTCTTGATTCAGCTCCACAGAGGAACATGCCTTTTGGGAATGCTCAGTGTTCTTACAGATTTGAAATATCTTCAATGGGCCCTTCAGAGATACATGTTGTCTTCTTGAAACTGGCACAAAAGCCTTTCATATAGCTGCATTTTGTTTTTATACAAAGAGAAAAAAAATGAGGGTCAGTATGCCATAATCTACATCAAATTTTCTCCTAAAATTGGCAGGTGTTCCCATTTCAACTGCAATTTCTAAAGATCTAAATAAACAGTGAGCACTCTTGGACATCCTTGGCCATCTGTGAGGATTGTCATCTTGTGTGTGAAATTGTCCTTTATTAGCTTCTTTTCTCCTGTGATCTGTATAAGAAAAAGGGAAGGAAAGTCACTTTTAAAGGTAAAGATGCTAGCACATGGATGCATTGTATTGTCTGTGTCCTAATCTATTAGTCTTCTACAACACCAGTCATAACGGAATAGGGCTCAATCTACCTTATTTTAACTTAAACACCTTTGTAAAGGCCAGGTTTCAAATTCAGTGATATTCTGCTTTTAGCTTACCCTTAAAGAAGAGCACTGGACAGTGTTATTTGTCCCAATTAGTTTATTCTGCATGCCTCTCGTAATTGGTATAGCCATGTTGACCAATTGGCTTTATTCAGAGGGAAAAAACCCTGCAGTTTATGCAGGTCAAGAAGCTCCATATATTGAAGGGATTGCAATGTCCACATTGGCCAAACTGTGGATGGAGCTGAGATGCCCTTCCAAAGACTAATGGATAAAGAATTCGTGGTCCATATATGCAGTAGAATATTCCTCAGCCATCAAGGAGGGTGAATAAGCACCATTTTCATTAACATGGATGGAACTGGTGGGGATTATGCTAAATGAAATAAGTCAAGCAGAGAAAGACAAATATCATATGAGTTCACACAAATGTAGGACGAGAGGAATAGCATCGACATAACTAGAAGAAAGTGAAAACTGAATGGGAAGTAGTCAGAGAAGGAGACAAACCATGAGAGACTCAGGACTGTGGGAACCAAGAAGGGAGAGGCTTGGGGGGAATCAGGTAACCGGGCAATGGGTATCGAGGAGGTGCACCATGTTATGATGAGCACTGGGTGTTACATGCAACTAATGAATCATAGAAGACTATATGAAAAACATATGATGTATGATATTCTGGCTAACTGAACATAATAAAATAAATTTAAATAGTGGCCTTTAAGAATTAGAGAATTAAAGATAGAAACAACTTTAGATAGAATTATATGTTTTTTAAATCTGTATTTTATTAAAGTGGTATATCACTTGCTTCTTACAATGTTCTTATCTGAATTTTGTATTAGGAAATTGTAAATTCATTAGAGTGTTCCCTCCTCCTGAATTTCTGGAGTAGAGAGGAAGAACTGACATTACCTTCATTAAAGGTCTAGAAGAATTTGCCAGGGAAATTATTTGGTCCTGGCTGTTTGTGTATTGGTAGGTGTTTGATTAGGGCTACAAATTCTTTATTCATTACCAGATTGCTCAGCCTTTGTATCGTCTTGGTAGGTGGTATGTTTCCAGGAATTTATCCTTTTCTCTCATTTATTGGATTTGCTGGCATAATTTTTTTATAGGGGTATTTTAGGATTCTTTGTTCCCTTCCATCAGTTGTGATGTCTCCTCTCTCATAATTATAGCTGTATGCTACTTGATTTATTCAGATCCAGGCTCCTCGGGTTTATCTTTTCAAAACTTAAGTGTGAGGTATAGACAAGAAGGAGAAATAGGAAAACCTAAAGCTAGCTGATTATCAACCGATTCCCTAAAGTTAGGTGTTTATCTACCAAAATATTCTGAACACCCATGGAATCAGCTTGAGATGTAGGTTTATACACTTCCAAATCTCTATGGGGGCAGAACGCGCCAGTGTGCCAGCGGTGAGTTAAACAGTGGAGTTTGAATGATCAGACTTATATCCGAGGATAAAACGAAGCGGGGAGGGGGGGTGGGAGGCCACAGAAGTGACCCATTGAAAAGTATTACCTAATAGGAGAGTGTCCTGTAATTGGGGACAAGAATTAACTAGGAGTCTGGTTAGAAGCAATCAAAAGGAGCAAATGAACTTAAGAGACGACTGGTGAATTCGACTGAGGGAAGCCACTCTCAATGACCACCCGTGCCAGAGAGAGTGCAGCAAAGTCTCAGGGCCATGGTCCCTAAGCTGCTGGTGCACATGAGAGAGTCTGGGTGGATGCCAGCTGGTGCTCTCTAGAACCACAGCCTTTTGCACTCCATATGCATGCTGGGTGATGGAGCCTGAGCCAAAATCCAAACAGTCTCCTGAGAGAGGCCCATGAGAGGACAGCCACCACAGTGTCCCCCTAAAAGTATAAAACCACAAAATCAGGGCAAAAGAAGATATTAAGCTTCCAGTATTGCCCCCAAAACTGCAAACTTCATAGATACAAGTTTTATTTTTAACTAGTTTCCACCCTTTTCATTCTTCTTACCTTTTAAAAATATTTTTCACCTATTTCCCATCACAACAAGAAGTTCAATACAAAAAATTCCATAGTAACATTTTATCTTGACCCTTTTGAATACATATACGTGTTATTTTCTATTACTTCTCTATTTTTTAATATTCATATAAAGGTAATCTTTGAGGTAATCTTCTTTCCACAATCAATACTACCCCTATATATAAGACCGTTTCTATCCCCCTTTATCTCTGGAAACTTGAGACCTTTAAAAAAGATATCAAGATACACCCAGGAAGAATCAAAATAACCTTCCTTGCCCACACTGAGAATTTTTAACCACCCTCTGATCTTTTTCTTCTGTCAGTATTTTTATTTGTTTTCATTCTGGTATTAGATAAATCTTATACTTGGGGCTCATTTTCACTGGTTTCTTTTTTTTTTCCCTTGTCATTTAATTTTGTCAGTCTTTTTGTCCATTTTTGTTCATATAACTTATAAATCTTAACTT